>NW_027510929.1:0-300000 GCF_048772815.1 Callospermophilus lateralis
CAGAGGCAGTTTCTCAAGATGTCTTTCCGCCAGCAGACCTCCATGTTAGAGGAGTGTTTACCATGTCCCTTACTTTTGGAAACTCCTCTACCACCTCCAAGGTTCTGAACTCTGAGCATTTTCCACTCAAGATATGTATTCACAGATTTTCTAACTCTTCTATTCTAATTGTGACTTACTTCAGGCGAAGGTAATGTCAAGGATTTGTTCTGGATGAGAGTGGGAAGATTTTTGTGTAGCATATATTTGCATACACATTTGATTCATTATTCTATTTTCCATTTGAAATACTGATCCCTGACACTAACTCATAACCTACTGGACTCTGACTACTACTCCTAATATGATGGAGAAAAATAACCCAAACAGAATAGAAATCCAAGCAGTTCAGAGGAGGCATGGTGTATAGTTGGACTTGCCTTTTGCATAAAAAAGGGTATGTGTTATAAATCTAGTCAATTTTCTGTTGAAATAGTTATCCATGTGTTTTTAAAGTTAACAAATATGTGAATTCCTGTCTCCCTCTCTCTGTAGCCTACTCAGCACATGTATTTTTATATGCACATATAGAATCCTACCTGGTATCACACGTACATTCTTGTGAGGTGGCTGACTTGGCAGATACAAAATGTGAGAAGAGATAACTCCTCCTAAATGCTGTTGGAACTGAAAATTCAATGTATGGGTAAACTTCCTAGTTAAACAACATTATACATAAATCTATCTTCAGTAACATGAATATTTTTGAATCTGTGGATGATGTATATTTCATGGTGAATTTCAATTGGCATATATATTGCTATTTTTATAGTCTCAGTTTGTGTGAGTGTGTGTGTGTGTGTATATATATATATATATATATATATATATATATATATATATATATACTCTCCAGATTTTTCAAAATATGAAATGTATGAGTCTTATTATACACTCCCTGAATTCATTCATGTTCATGTATGTGGATTTATAATCAACTTTTCACAAGATTATTCTCAGAAATACTCATCTACCTGAAATACATATTTGTTTCCTAGTACTGAAAACTAACTTCAGTGAATGGTGCATACAAATTCTAATATTTCTACATTAACGGACGCAGTTTAACATCAATTCAAGTAGATTCCTATGGGACATGATGTGTATTTTAACGTTCATTTTTATTCAACACTGGTACATTACTATTTCTTCAATTTCTGCACATCATCGTATATATTTATCATCCACAAGTTAGCAAATATATAGGCGTTTGTTTCACTTTAAATCACTTTCTGCTTCAGAACACATGCATACCTCCAGGTTTCTGGACTGGTCTTTTCATGAGACTTCTTTCCAAACACATTATTTTCAATTTCCATAATCACTTTTGAAGCAAAACTCAAACACTCTTCATGAAAATCCATAACCCTAATATTTCATTCAGATGTATAATGGGTAGGATTAAATGTAGTATATCAATATAAGGTTTTCTGTATATTTTCAGATATCAATTCAATCCATTATTTAAAGTTGGAACCAGTAATATTATTAATTCACAGTATTGTCTATTCATGCATTATCTCTATATTCATAGACAAATGGTACACCTATTTCTACCCAAAATACTAATTCATATATCTTCAAAATATTGCTCCCATAAATGGTGGAAGAAAAACTCCTATTACCTGATCTACATATATTATTTATTATAGTAATATTCTGGACACACATAGGAATGTTCACACTTATGATTGTACCAATGTAAAGTCGGGCGAGCGTCGGAAAAGAGACCACGAAGAGACTGTCTCATGCAACAGCAAAGGGTTTATTGGGGGTCCAGCATGCTGGGGCTCAGAGCTCACTTGAATAGAGAAGAGAGCCCTAAGAACAGCTTAAGCAGAGCTTATGCAATTTACGTGGTGAGAGCAGGGAGGGAAATTTATTGATGGGTCAGGTCGAGTGAGTGGTTTGCATGCCAATGGGAGAGGGAGTACATTCAACAGTTTGGCAATTGGGGACAGCACATTCTGGGAACAAGATTAGCAAACAGTTTTCAAGATTTCATCAGTATTTTGTTAAGCATACAGAAAAACAAGAAGTTAAAAGTACATATTTTATTAACCTTTCATTCCCCACTTCTTATTCTGCTTAATTTTAATCATAAAAATGAGCATTGCGGGGTCTCACATTTTATGTCTTCTAGTGAGGTATATTGTTGTCTGATTACCATAAGTTTAACTTATCCAATTTAAGCTTGTAGAAAGGAAACTAGATGGTTGAGCAAACAGGGTCCTACAATTAGCAATGAAATGAGGATTATTAATGGACTGGCCAGGGCTGATAAAAGCGTAGTTAACCAGGGGGACTGTGTGAACAAAGACTCAAACCACCCTTTTTGTGCATCTCTCTCTTGTTGGTGCTCTTCTAGGCGTCTTCTTAATTTACTCATAGATTTTTTTACAACTCCAGTATGGTCGGCATAAAATCAACTTTTTCCCTCAATGCAGCACAAAAGCCCCCTTCTCTCACGAAGAGGAGGTCCAACCCTCGCATGTTCTGTAAAACAATTTCAGAGAGAGAGGTTAAAGATTCCTATAAAACTGTGATGGAGGTTTTTAATATCTTTAAATTTTGGTCTATTGCTGCTTCTCATCGGGTCATTTGTTGTGTCACATGGACTAGGACAGTGATTCCTGTGCCCACACCTGCAGCAGCTCCTTTTCCTAATAGGATGGCTAAAGTGAGGGATACAGGTTCCCAGAGGAACCGGGTTGTATGCCCCCGTATTTGATATTTAAATTAACCTGCCTCATGATAGAGCACTCTGGGAAACATCTGAACATTACATAATTAATCACATCTGTTGACCATTTTATGAAAACATAAACAATGTTTAAGTATATAGAATTATACTGTTGTAAGGACGGACAATTCAAGGCACCTAAGATAGCACCGAAGACAGCGAAACATACCTATTTGGTTGCAACGGATTTAGAGGCATTGCTTCTGTTGTAATCAATTAGTCACCTGATCTCCAAATTTAGGTAGTTTCCGAATTTTGTACCCAACATGTAAGGGAAGGGGCTCAGAAGTTCACAGTCTGCATAAGTTCACAAAAAGAAGTTTTTGTTTCTATTGTTTTTTTCATCTGCTCTGGGCAAGTTAACATTTTAAGGACACCTGGAGTGGGAGAGCTTTTTTCTTCTCTTTTTTTTTTTCTCACTGCCAGCTGTAACAATGGAGCTCATTTGGTAACTTATTTATCTTAGAAATGTAACCATGTCTGTGAAGCCCCAGCTCAAGGCCAGAGGCCTTGTTCACATGTTTTGTGAAAAACTAGTAAGGGGGAGTCTAGCTTAGGAGTGCTGATTTTTCCAGCCAGTGGCCAAATAGAACAGGGAAACACGAAAAGGGGAAGTTTATCTACATTGAACTCTTTTATAGGGACTCTTTGGCTGAAAGTCCTAAAGTCAGCCTTTAGAAGACTGCTGGAGAAGGTCATTTAAGACTTTTCTGTGGGCCTGGTATAGACGGGGAAGACAGGGAAGGCGGGTCTGAGAGCAGCACCTTGGGTCTGAGCATGAGGAAGGAGACATGTAAAAGAATAATGGGAAAGGGGTTTGGAATTTTCCAGGCAACAAAACTTGAGCAGTAGAACAGATAGAGCAGAGGGGAAGATGGGAGTTTGTATCCCAAAAAGCCTGTGAGGGACTTTAAATTCTTAGTAACCTGTTTTCAGTGATGACAGAGCAACTTTAAAGGCCATTTTCATTACATCTTGGATAGGGGTCTGAGGGCTCTCCTTAGCTGGTTTGAGCTTTGGGTTAGCTGGTAAGAGGACCTGGTGGGACCTGGTGCGGGCACTGACAGGAGAAGAGAGTAGTGAGTGGGTGGATGGGTACCTCAGTACCTGCTACCTCAGCAAGGGGGCAATAATCTGAGAACCGGCGGTTTGGGTTTTTGATCTAGTAATTGGAGGGAAGAAATCAGGTTGCTGAGGTGGGAGTGGCAGCAGAGAGTCTGGAGCAGAAAGCTGAGGGTGAGGATCTATTTGATA
This sequence comes from Callospermophilus lateralis, assembly GCF_048772815.1. Classification (NCBI taxonomy): domain Eukaryota; kingdom Metazoa; phylum Chordata; class Mammalia; order Rodentia; family Sciuridae; genus Callospermophilus; species Callospermophilus lateralis. The sequence continues at coordinate 4,037 of NW_027510929.1, forward strand.
AGCATAGTTCAGGATGTGAGCGAAGGAGGGAAAATGCCTCCACTTAGGGGAATTTCCTTCCACCTTTGAGCACTTGCCGAAGTTAAAAAGGTCACGGAGAATTTTAGGATCTAGAGACCCCTCTGGGGGCCATCGGTATTGGTTGTGTAATTGGTAATATGGCCAATGCTGTGTATTGAATTTGATGAGGAGTTTGGGTTCCACCAGGCACCCCTGTATGCTCACATTCCCATGACTTACAGAAGAAGTCGGCATTTCCCCCACACAGCCATGTCTGTTTGTGGCTTTGATAGTCCGCTGGGCAAACATAGTAATCTAGGCTAGCCAACCTGCATCTGGCTCTCGTGTCCCTACATCCATAATGTTTTTTTCTATTACCTATGATACGGAAAGGATTTATTGGAATTTTAGTTGGATCCCCTTCATCAGGGATATCCCAATAGGAAAGACCTATAGCCAGCTGACAAATGTCTGGGTGGAGAGATGGCCACCATGTCCCTAAAGGGGCTGTATGCAAGATAGACCATACTTCTTGTACAGTAGGATTTGTGATCAGCCATTACTGCTGAACAGGCTGATGAGGGTTAGGACTACTCTTGGCCAAGGGGAGAGTCTGTAGCCTTATCCACATGGCGAATACGCACTTTGAAAGTGTTACCAGTCTTTTCCAGTTTCCAGTCAGATTTTGGACAGGGCTCAGGCCAGAGATGAGAGACATGGATCCATGAAGTGATTCCGTCTACATTTACCACTGTAGGTGTTATATGTAGCACCTTATATGGTCCTTTCCAGTGGGGTTCCAGGGATGACACCTGATGTCGTCTAATGTAGACGAAGTCTCCTACTTGGTATCGATATGGAGTCCCCTCGTCCCCAGGTTGGTCGGCAGTGGCCAGATGTTTCCACAGATATTGCTGATTTCTTTCAAGAGCTTTAAGTCTGTCAAGCAAGGGGGTGTGGAAGGGATCGTTAGGTCTTAGAGTTTGGGTTAGGTCCCTTACTGGAGGAGGGACCATAGAGAATTTCATAGGGGGTGAGGTTACACAAGGAAACAGAGGAGTATGAGTATTTCTTGCATGAAACAGTGCATAAAGCAGGAGAATAGATCGATCTTTTATGCCGATCTCTAAGCTTGATTTTGTTAATTCTCTTTAATGGTTCTATTATTTTTTTTTTTTTTTACCTGTACTGAGCTCTGGGGTCTATAAGCACAATGTAATTTCCAATTAATCCCCAGGGTCCTGGCTAATCCCTGACTTATCAGGGCAATTAACGCCAGTCCATTATCAGACCCTATTGCCTTAGCCAGTCCGTATCTTAGAAAAATATCTTTCAGGATCTTCTTGACCACCATTTGTGCCATTTATTTTGTTGTTGTTGTTTTTTTTTTGTGTGTGTGTGTGTGGGGGGGGAAGGCTTCAATTAATTCATCCTGAAAATGTATCTACAAAGACTAGGAGATATTTAAGTCCATAACATCCTGGCTTAATTTCAGTAATGTCCACTTCCAAGAATCGTCCTGGTCTGGTTTCTTGTAGGTGCTTTCCTGCAGGAAAGTTGGAAGGGTAAGCATTAACCAATTGACAGACCCGGCAGGCTTTTGTTACCCGTTCAGTTATTTCTTTCGCTGTGAGTCGGTTAGTGGAAAACTCTGTTCTTGATCCTTCAGGAATGCCTGCAGTTTCTTTGAACCAAGGTGAGTGAGTTGATGTACATTTTTAACTTAGTTTAGGGCTTTCTGAAAATGCAAGCTGGGCTCAGTGAAGTTGAGGGTTTCAGTGTCAGTGTCCTTAGATGTTATCAAAAGCTTGCTGGTGCTCAGGGGTCCATTAGAATTGGGCATCTCTCTTTAACAGCGGGTATAAAGGAGCAGATAAGGACGCAAACCCAGGTATCCATAAGCTGCATAAGCCAGCAGTCCCAAGAAACTCTCTGAGTTGTCTGCTGTTAGATGGGGGTGGTATCTGCTCAATGGATTGTTTTCTGGTCTCAGTGAGCCATCGCTTACTGCCCCTAAGGGAATAGTCCAGGAAGATTACTTCTTGCTGGCAAATTTGGGCTTTTTTGGCAGAAGCACTATACCAGAGTTGAGCAAGCTCGTATAATAATAATTGGGTTCCAGACTCACAGTTTTTCTTGGTGTTGGCTGCCAGTTGCAGGTCATCGACATATTGAAGCAGGGTGACGTCAGGGTGCATAGTTCTGAAGTTGTTGGGGTCTCTGTGGAGGGCTTCATCAAAGAGAGTGGGGGAGTTTTTGAACCCCTGTGGGAGTCTAGTCCATGTTAGTTGACCAGACGTCCCGGTTTCTGGGTCTACCCACTCGAAATCAAATAGCAACTGACTATCTTTATGCAGAGGCAAGCAAAAGAAAGCATCTTTTAAGTCCAGAACAGTATACCATTTCCGCTCATGGTTCAGAGTGCTAAGCAGATTGTACAGATTATGTACTGTGGGGTGAATGTCCTGCACTCTGTTGTAGATCTCTCTTTGGTCTTGAACGGTGCGATAGTCCCCGGTTCCTGGATTTTTATACTGGTAACAGGGCAGTGTTCCAGTTCAAATGACAGGGCCTTAGGACCCTTAAGGCCAGATATTTCTGAATATGGGGCCTTATCCCATCTTTAGCTTTTTTGCTCAGAGGATATTTTTTGACATTGATGGGGGGGCTGAAGTTTTTAACTCCACTGTTATTGGAGGATGTTTCACGGCTACGTGTAACCCAGCAGTTTTTTTTCCTAGGCATCTGCGTAATCTGTTATCCATTTCCGGGGTAGCTTGCCTGTTTGATCAGTCTTGGGGGGTTTGACAAGTTGATGTTCATCTTCTACTGACATAGTAAAAGCCGTGACTATAGGAGTTTTTACTGAAAAATTTAGAAATTTCACTTGGGGGCCTTCAGGGTTAAAAGTTATTCTGGCCTGGAGCTTTTTGAGCAGATGTGTGCCCATCAATGGGGTCGGGCATTCTGGGATTACTAGGAACGAGTGATGGATTTTTTCTTTCCCCAGGTCCATGGTCCTCTTAGTTGTCTAAGCCCCATATTTACTCCCATTAGCCCCTTGAACTAGAGTCCTTTTTGTTTGATAGATGGCCCAATGGGGCCTTAAGGGCTGAGTATACTTACCCTGTATCCACTTCAAAGTTTAACCCCCCCAGCGAGTACTTTGTGTTCTTTTGGCCGGGCCAGCTACCTCCAAGGAAGGAGGGGCTGTGTGTGCCGTGGGGTAGTCACCTGGAGGGCGCTGGGCTGGCCTATATTCCTCCAATGGTGGAGAGTCTGAGTCAGCAGCAGGGGAATCACTTAGAGGGTGTTTGGGGTTGGAGGACAAGGGCAGGGCATAAGGAGGGGGAAGAGAGTTCAGTAGAGTCTTGAGACTCAGGGACAACAGAGGGTGGAGGAGGGGGAGCAGAGGGTTTGAGAGATAGAAAAGTGGGAGAACCAGTAGGAGCGGGGACAGGGACAAGGAAAGGCTTCAACCATGGAAGAGGATATTTGCAGAGGTCCTGCAAACTAAAGATATATTGCTGTTGATCTGGATGGCTATGTGGACCCGGCTGAAAGACAATATCTCTGAGTTTTTGAATTAGTGTGAAGTAGAAAGATCCTTCTGGGGGCCATCCGACTCCAAAGGTGGGTCATTCTGAGACACATAGAGTCTTCCAGATCTGACGTTTTACTGAAAAAAAGAAGATTCTGAGCCTTTAAGCAGACTTTGGTCCAGTGATCAAGGTTCAGGGACAGAGGCATTGAAGTGTTCTGTCCCATATGAAAGATACACAAATAGTGAAAGCAATGACACACGACACAGACAAGACAAGACAATAAAGACAGGCAATGGACGTCCAATACTGAGAACAGGACTGAGTAGCCAGGAAAACCTGATGGGCTGACAATACCGAATCCAAAACAAAATATCACTGAGTTTAGGAGACTATTGTTACTCGGTTTCCCGAGTTCTCTGGGGCGTCCCCCAGAGACGTGGCCTGTGGCTCTGTGACACTTCTGTCAGCCACCGTCAGAGAGAGCTCATGCTCATCACCAATAGCCATTTTGCCCATCCCTAACCTGAAACCTGAAACAAGAAAGTGGCGCCTTACTTAACCTGAGATGAGCCTATTGGGGGTCTTTCGTCCAACGCTGCTGGAACTCGCTGGGGCCCTCAGATGTAATGGTCAGGCGACCATTGGAGGAAGAGACCACCAAGACACTGTCTCATGCAACAGCAAAGCACCCAAAATTCTGGAGCTCAGACCTCACTTGAATAGAGCAGAGAGCACTGAGAACAGCTTAAGCAGAGCTTATATACTTTTCTTGAAGAGGGCAGGGAGGGAAGTTTATTGATGGGTCAGGGCAAGTGGGCGGTTTGCATGTAAACGGGTGAGGGTGTACATTCTGCAGTTTGGCAGTTGGGGACAGCACATTCTGGGAACAAGATTAGCAAAAAGTTTTCAAGATTTCAAGAGTGTTTTCTTAAGCATACAGAAAAACAGGAAGAGACAAGTACCTATTTTATTTATTTTCAACAAAGCCTAAATGGAAAGTGAGCATGAATTACTAAAAACATTCATGTCCAGGTTGCCTAATGCTCTCAAATGTCAATTCTATTGGTGACTACATATTTCTTTCTTCCTAAGGTTATATATTCAACCTCAACCCTGTTGAAAATGCCTAATCCTATGACTCACTTAATAATTTGCCTGATTTCCTAAGGTCTCTATTGATACCTCCTTTCCTACATATTTTCCCAAATTCATTATTGTAACTGACACTTAACATGGGCTGACATTAATATTCACTCTCTAACCGAAACCCTATTGGTAAAGAACTTTTTTCCAAATCTTATTCTCACCCTTCTTTCTAAACCTACTGACTATCTTCCTAATTCCACCGACTATCCCTTTTTGACTGGAGGTTCTCTTCGACATTCAATCATCCAAGGTACAACGTCCTATGCCATTGTGTATGGATTTATCTGAGACATTTGTGCAGAAAGTATAACATTGCTAAGTATCCCAATGAAGGTCTCAATGCCCATCTGGGATGCAAATCTTACCTAGATTTCTGTTTCCATAATTTTAACTCACGTCTATATTCTTATAAATATCACAGATTCCCAATACCATTATTCATCCTGCAGAATGATTCCTAACCCAAATCGAAACTGTTATTAACCGTAACCACACAGTGATCTCTCAATCTAACTTTAGAGAAGAGCAGGGACAGAGTTGGCCTTAAAATATAGGGATGTAGGGGATCTTCCACTTGCTGAGAACCTCAAAGGTCCATGCAGAAATGATCCCTGAAGAAGATGTAGGCAGCTATGAAGGACCTGAGAGAGCAAAAGTCATCTTCCATTGCCAAAAAACCTGGTCAGGATGAAGGGATGTGGCTGAATCAGCCTCTCTCTTAATGTACAGGAGACAGACCAAACCAGGCCTTTGTGGAGCGCTGTTTCTTGGTGCCTTTGATTTATATATCATTCTAACTTGTGAAAATGTCACAGGAAGTAGGGGCAGCCTCCATCTCATGGAACCATTGGAAGCAACTGTTAGGACAATGTGTTTGCCAAGGCAGTGACCTCATTAAATTCCTGAAGGAAGTAACCTACCTCACTTCCTTGGTGATGGAACACTTTAAACTTGGGATCCAGGAAGCCAGGCACTGAGAGCCAATCCAAGTCCCAGTCCCAGTGGGCTCACTTGTTTGGTGTTACTAAGGACAGAATCAGTCTTTCTTGGTACCTACTGATGTGAGGATGGCCACATGCCAGGGACCTTTCCTGAGAAAGTAGGTAGTGGCTCTCCACATGCTCCTGACAACGTCACAGAGTTGGCCAAGGAGACCAGATCTGAGAATGGATAGGCCATATCAGGGGAACATAGTATAACCCACCAGTCAAAGGACACTCTGGATAGTTACAAACCTACTTGGGGGAAGGAGGTGCCTTTGTGGGTGTGGGTGTGAGTGTGTGGTTTTGTCTCATGTTCTGAGAATAGGTAGGAAAGGTGGTTTGTTTGGATTGGAATGGACTTTTTCTAGTAAATTGTTTGACAAGGCGAGTGTTTCTATGTCTGTTTCTCCCACTGTGTCCGTGGTTGTAGACATTAGAAAAGAAAATGCATCAATGGATGTTTCCTGTCTTGTAGAAAGCTTCCCAGCATTCATCCTGCCCAATTAACGCATGGACTGTGACTTGCCTTATGGATGGGCAACACCTACTATCTTACTACGTTTCTGTTTTCTTCCTGAATTCTGGCCACTCTCAAGAATTGGCTCATGGTTTTGTGTCCAAGATATGTACCACCTCCAAGCACTGTGACATGGCCATGTACATGATAACTGAAGGGAATGGGAGGATCTCAGAAAACTCAGATATCAATGTGACCAGTAAAGTCTCAGTGGAGAATCCTTGCTTTGGGCCATTTGCTTACCTATTGCTTCATTGCCCTGAATGTCAGGAAGGTCTTTGCCTCAGGCCACCCCTTTGTGAAGCCTTAAGAAAACAGTTTTCAAATGGAAATGAATGGGCATCACCTGTGGCTCTTTGCTTAATTGCTTCCAAAAGGGATGTGTCTGAATCAGCCTCGTGAACCTGTGTGAGGCTGCTGCTTAGATTCTTAACACCTGATGGATCTAAGGTAAGATTCCATGTGTGCTACAAATACAAAATGGTCAAAATAGCAGTCATTGTGTATGAAGTCTCTCGCCATCTTCTGTAAGGTTCCTGACCTCCATCCTGGCCTGCAAAGGCTAGACCATAGATGCTTGGGTTTTTTCATGACTCCCATTCATATAAAGAATTTATACCTGGCAGTCAATAGGCCTCAAATTGGAGAAGTGGAGCAGTAATAAGGTCAGGCCTATTTGATCACTCCTGGTTCACAGGAAAGGTGTTTAGGCCACACTGACCTTAGGCAACATAGGGGCGAGGGAGCATATTTTGGACAGGGTCTTGGACTTCACCCCTTTTGGAAACGTCCAGCCAGAGGATTTGATGAGTGTCTACATGGAAGAAGACGAGGGCTATGTGAAAGTGTTTTGGTTTTAATTGTGGTCATTTGTGTGGCAGTTGGAAGACATAACTGTGTCCACCATGGCTTGAACTTTGGTGTGATTCCCCTTAGAGACTGCGTTCTGGACCTGACCTCAGAGAAGAATTGCCATGAATTGTGTTGGGATTTCAGGAGGCCACGCATGAGAGTCCCCATTGGAAACTGAGATATAGGCCCAGGTGGCTCTCCACAGAACACTGGGAATCTCAGCTACGATATCACATGATTTTATTCTGAAAGACTTGGCAACCATAGTTGAGATTCAAAACACACATGGACCTAGCATTGTAGACCTCAATGGGCCTGGCTTCATGTGACCTTTTGGCCACTCCATGGGAAGCCTTGCCTGTGAGAGTCCTCCAGAGCTTTCATTGAAATGAAATTCCTCACCATTTAATGGTTCCTGAAAGAATTGAAACTCACAGTGCATCCAACTTCATCCTTGAAAAATGGCTAGATAAATACCATGAAATTTTTGAAATTCTTATGACCAAGTGGCACTGAAGAACATTTGGATGTCCAGTTGCTGATCATGAGTGTACCAGAGAGTGCCTTGATTGACTGGGTTTCATGAAAATGGTGTAGAAGAAAGAATCCTGTATGTTGGCGCCTGCTGAGTAGTGACCCAGAGCTGTGGTGTGCAGTTGTGTCATAAAATATCTCTGGTGGGGCCATTTGGATCTGCCATTGACTTCCAAATGTCTTGTGGCAGACATGGTGCAGCCAGTAATCCCTATATGTCTGATCTCTTCATATAAAGGCATCTTGTTATATTTAGAGGTTTCAGGGCCGTGTTCAGAATCAGGTTGCAATGGTTGAGGGGGCAAGCTATGTGGGATATAAGCCTCATTGGTGGATTCTCCTGGAGACCCTGACCCACCACACGTGTGAGAAATCCCTCCAGCACTGAGTCCCTGTTGATCTCCTTGTATTTCATGAAGCAAATACTAAACCCCCAGTGCAGCAGCAAGAAACACCATGAAATGTGGAAGATGCGCAAATGGCTTCACATACCACATGGGGAGACACTTAGCCTTCAGTGACAACAGTTTCCCTACAAAGAGAGAATTCTGCACTCCTGCCTCATGTTCATTGGAAAATAAGAAACCATGTCCTCCAGGTCACATAGATGCAGACCCAGCTCTGATGGTCTCACTACAAAGAAGCTAAAGCTCCTGACAACAACATATATTTCAAGTGCCCAAGGTCAGGGAGAGTTTCTTAATAAGTTTTAGGCCGGCAGAGCTCCATGTTTGTGGAGTGTTTACCTGTTTGACCAGGACAGGAGAAAAGACCACTGACTCCAATTAAAATCAAATTAAAGCAAGCTTATTATTTTTCCACTGGCTGAGCTGCCTATCCCTCTCAAAATGGCAGAAACAAGACAGCAACCCCACCTTTCCTACAGCCCAGCTTTATAGTCCAGTAAGTTACACAAAAGGGGGGTTACAGATAACAGAACTCGGAGAAGCATCACGCTATTGCTAGTTTACAATTTTTTTTTTGCTGGCCCCATCATCAGAATTTATGAGGACCATTAGAGACTCACGAGAGTCGTTGTCTGGCCAGAGAAGGCCAATATTTATGAGGTGTCACTAAATTTTCAGAGAGGGCTGCTATCTGGTCAGAGAGCCAGGCATGGGTGAGTTCAAGGCACGGACAGGCATTCCAAGCAGATTCAGAATTTGCAGTAATTTATAGGAAAGCAAAATTATCTTTTCATGACTTTGTGGCAAGATGGCTCCCAATTTTAATAAATGATCAGGTTGGGTTTATTATTCCCCCCCCCCATTTTTTTTTGCTTTTTAATATTTTTTAAATTAATTTTTATTGTAGGTTGTTCAAAACATTACATAGTTCTTGATATATCATATTTCACACTTTGATTCAAGTGGGATATGAGCTCCCATTTTTACCCCATATACAGATTGCAAAATCACATCAGTTGCAGAACCATTGATTTACATATTGCCATTATGGTGTCTGTTGTATTCTGCTGCCTTTCCTATCCTCTACTATCCCCCCTCCCCCCTCCCCTCCCCTCTTCTCTCTCTACCCCCTCTACTGTAGTTCATTTCTCCCCCTTAAATTTTTCTCCTTTCCCCTCACTTCCTCTTTTATGTAATTTTGTATACCCCTGAGGGTCTCCTTCCATTTACATGCAATTTCCCTTCTCTCTCCCTTTCCCTTTCACCTCTCATCCCTGTTTAATGTTAATCTTCTTCTCATGCTCTTCGTCCCTACTCTGTTCTTAGTTACTCTCCTTATATCAAAGAAGACATTTGGCATTTGTTTTTAAGGGATTGGCTAGCTTCACTTAGCATAATCTGCTCTAATGCCATCCATTTCCCTCCAAATTCTATGATTTTGTCATTTCTTAATGCAGAGTAATACTCCATTGTGTATAAATGCCACATTTTTTTTATCCATTCGTCTATTGAAGGGCATCTAGGTTGGTTCCACAGTCTTGCTATTGTGAATTGTGCTGCTATGAACATGGATGTAGCAGTGTCCCTATTGTGTGCTCTTTTTAGGTCTTTAGGGAATAGACCGAGTAGGGGAATAGCTGGATCAAATGGTGGTTCCATTCCGAGCTTTCCAAGAAATCTCCATACTGCTTTCCAAATTGGCCGCACCAATTTTCAGTCCCACCAGCAATGTACAAGAGTACCCTTTTCCCCACATCCTCCCCAGCACTTGTTGCTGTTTGACTTCCTAATGGCTGCCAATCTTACTGGAGTGAGATTTGCAACAAAATGAAACTGAATCCCTTACTCTCGCCATGCACAAAAGTTAACTCAAAGTGGATCAAGGAACTTGATATCAAATCAGAGACATGGCATTTGATAGAAGAAAAAGTTGGCTATGATCTACATACTGTGGGGTCGGGCTCCAAATTCCTCAATAGGACACCCATAGCACAACAGTTAATAACTAGAATCAACAAAAGGGACTTACTCAAACTAAAAAGTTTTTTCTCAGCAAAAGAAACAATAAGAGAGGTAAATAGGGAGCCTACGTCCTGGGAACAAATCTTTACTCCTCACACTTCAGACAGAGCGCTAATATTCAGAATATACAAAGAACTAAAAAAATTAGACAATGAGATAACGAATAACCCAATCAACAAATGGGCCAAGGACCTGAACAGAAATTTCTCAGAGGAGGACATACAATCAATCAACAAGTATATGAACAAATGCTCACCATCTCTAGCAGTCAGAGAAATGCAAATCATTCCCCCTTTTTTAATGTGTCCCTTCCAAATTTTTGATAGGGTAGGGAAAGAGCAATGAGGGAATTTTAATCCCTCAGGTAACAGTCTCCAAATTTTTAGAACTCACCCAAAATTGGATTCCTGGTTTTACCTGACTTAATTAATTACTTATATTGATATTCTATTTATTTTTGGCTCCATAGTTGTAAGATGAGAGGCGTCACTCATTTTGGCTTCTTCTGAGATGAGAGAGAGTGACGTGAGTGGGCACAGTATAAGGGACATGAGTTGCTTTTTAGAAGTCAGTTGAGGAACATGAGTTGCCTTTTAGAAATCAGTTCGTTTTGAAGTCTGGTTGGGGAAGAACAGGTTGTAAATTCATCTGGGGATGGGTTCTTCTGTGTGAGAAACAAGAACCATGAGTACTGAAAAAATGTTGCAGCAGCTGGAACATGTCACTGTATAGAAGTTCCCTCAGCAGGCTTTAATATTCCCAGTTATCAGGACTGTCAACTTAATATTTAACATTTAGTGTTACAGTTATCCCTCTCCATAAGATACAGTTTAATGATTTAATATCATCTGATCTTGCAAAATCATTTTACTAGTATGACCTCTGTGTGTAATAGAGAAACCTTTAATTCTGTTACTCAGGGCTGGATAATCGTACTAGCAAACACCAACCCTACCTGTAGGTTAGGAATATCTGTAGGCCTTAAACTAAAAATTTCTGCCTCTGGCAGCTCCTCTTTTTATAGTTATCAGGCATTCCTTTCTGGGAATCCTTCTTTGTAGCCTCCAGTCTTACTTATTTTGGGAGGCTAACATAATGTGTATAAAAAATTATTATTATTATTATTAATATTATTATTTAAAATGCCCAGGAATGGCTGTATTTTGGTTTTAACTGTCTTTCCTAAGTGTTTATCATGAAACAGTCAAACTGACTTTTGTTTCTATCTATTGTTAACAGTCAGCTGAGCTTTTATGGGAGTCATTCCTAGGGAAACTTGAGAGCAGCTTCTCAGTTCTGCTAGTGCCATTTGCGCTAGGTGGGTCCAGGTCTTGCTTGACCATGTGGCTACCCTTGGAAGCATCAGGGATGTCTCCCTTCTCTGATGACTCTCCTCTTCTTAGCAAATGCACTGATTGGCTTTCTGTTCTCCAGGGGTCTCATTAATCTCCCTAATTGGGAAGATATGAGGCCCAGAGTTGCAAAGGTCTTTGAGAAGTCCCTTGTTCCCTGGATTCAGACTGACTCAGAGGGCAAGAGCCAAATATTGGTTTTCTTGTCCCTTTTCATGTAACTTTAATATAAATCCTAATCTTAATCATCCATCAAATAAATTTTAACAGCCTTATATTAAGAGTACTGGGCTTTAATGTCTATAACTTTATAATTATTTATCTTTTTTATTAACTGGGATCTGTATTATTCTGTCTGTCTTGTAGGTGATGACTTATTATCTTAAATTAACCCATGTTGTGTTCTTAAAGCAACACTTCTGTAAAACACTAACAAGGAATCTTTAGATCACTTATAAGGAAATTACAAAATAAAATTTTTTAACAAGAGTAAAAATACTTAGTTCGTGTAATAGCTACCCTGAAGTTTTAAGCTGAGTTATACATTATATCCCCTGTTTGAGATCCTAGAAATCTTGACAGAAAAAAAAACAACTTTTGAACATAACTTTAAATGAAATAATATCTGACCTACTGCTTTCGTAGTCATTCTCACATATAGTAAGATGGGACACAGAGCCTTATCTCAGGTAAGGCAGGGCTCTTTATAAAACTTAAGTGTTTTACTTCTAAAGATGATCTTTGTTTTTTTAAATATCATTTTACAAAGATTACATATATTATTTGAGGTCACATGAACATTAGTTAACACCATATGATATCACATTTAAAACATGAATTTAAGAAAGGCTGAAAGTTTTTAACCTTTATATAGATTAGACTCTCATTAACATAAAAATACATTTAAATTGTTCCCCAATGTAAAAAGTAACATACAACTTTACATATCTTATTGACAAGAAGTAAATGAATGCCCAATATATTTTTTTACCATACAACTTCAGAACACCAGCTTGAAATAATGCTCTTTTAAAGTTTCTACCTTACAGATTCGTATACCTGAAAGATATGAGCACATTAATAGCATCACAATTACATTGAAGTTTCTACATTAACCAAGTTTAGCTTTTAAATAAATGGCAGTACAGTGCTCTAAAATAACAGTTCTTATTTAATCAGTTGTTTAATTTTTATGGTTGCTTGCTCTAGAAAAAAATAAAACTTAATAAACACAATGTTATGGGTAAACTTATGTTTTAAGAAATTTTTGTCTCTTTAACACATGACTGATTATTACAATCTTATACAGACATTAGTACAAACTTATACAGACCTTAGTAAATCAATCAGATATCTAACAAAAGTACTCATGAATGAGTAATCCCATATCAAATTTACTTTACTTATTTATCAATATATTAGACAAATATATTGAACAGTGTAAACCATTTTTTTGTTGAAGGAAAAGTCTTAGAACCAAGGCATATTAGAACATTTGTAGACATTAATATTTTATTAGATTTTTGAACACCTAGAAAAACTTGTAAGCTTAAATTTAAAGACATTTATTTTTATCTCTTTATCCAATTTAAATTCAACTATTTAAATCACTTGAATTAAAGATCTTTGGATCCACTTTTTAAAATTTGTTTTTATGAGCGTTTTTGTTTTAATGAGTGCTCTTTATAAATGTTAATTTGTGTATCATATATATGATATACGGACAAATGAATATATAGACATACAACACATACCAAAATTGTGCACACATAATAATAGTAAAGGCCTTGTAGCTTTTCCAGGTGAAATATCCATTGCAATGTTTCAAAAACTACACAGTTAGTCAAAGATAGAACTGGTCAGAAAAACATCATCCTAGGTTTTTAGGATCAAAATCATGAGCTCAAAAAAAAATAAAGAATCTAAGGAAAAAATAAGAGTCCTAGAAAAATTGACTGGCCATTAATTAGTAAATACCATACAATTTAATTTTTTTTAGGCCTCAGATCACTCTCCTACTGAGCTTGCAGGCCTCTTTCATTTGCCATTCAACATAAGTCCTGGCTGAGGTCTGGAAGGAGCAGGAAAAAGCTGCTATTCTGAGCAGACACCTCAGGCCTAAGGCATTTCAACCATAATTTTCAGGTTCAGATGTTGAAAATTATAATACAATTTTAAGACAAAATTCACAAAATTTTATGATACAAGTTTAAGACACAGTTTACAAAATTTTACATCTTTATATCTTGTTTTGTCAACAGATACCATACTATGATTTACTATCCTTGTCCAAATTAATGCACTGGTAGACACAGTGACATTTTCCCAGGCTACCCAATTAAAAATTGGTGAAAAAAAAGCCTGAATGATTGGGAAGTTACTTGCCAACTTGGAAGTAGAGTTCTCTAGTTTTCCATCCTAAGTATTTAAGTTCTCTGGCATGAATTATCTGAAATCATAAACTAAACAATTTCCTAAACCCGACTTTTAACTGCAAGATTGTGCAATGCTTCAAAAACCCATTCAGATGCCAGATTGTTACAATAAAACATCATCATTTAGATACACATTCAGCTAAGATCATTCCCAAGAAATGATTTATAATATCAACACATTATTGCACATGTCTTAAAGGGCCAGAAACAAAGACACAAGACAGACTGAAAGGAGCTCCAGACTATGGCTTACAGACAGAAGCCTTTAAACCAGAGCAGATAAGAGAAAAATCTCCTACACCAGTGGCACCATAGATTTTCCCACAAGGGAACCAGATGTTTTCACAGAGGGACAACCTGAAATGTAAAATCAAGGGTCTCCATGGTGACTTTACTGTATTTAGTGTCCCCTTTTTCTTTTTCTCTTTTTTAAGAAAGCAGAGATGGCAAAATCCTTACAGTGCAGGGAAGGAAGTAGGTAATTCTCTGAAGCAACAGGGCTTGGGCAGCTGCTGGAAGTCCCTCAGTCCCTCCTTTCACTTACAGGATTAGCTCCTCTTGTTCGGTTCCACCCCAAGCACGCTCCGTCTCCTAACATTTCAGTAGTCAGCTCTCAAAGAGTTCCGGGGTGTGGGGGGTACCAAAAATTGTAACTTAAAGTTTGGTTCCTGATTTTGAAGCCAATTAATACCAATTTAATAATGAGGACAGGGTTTGAGAAAAAGAAAAAGGGAGATTTACTGCTTTGCTAACAAAGGAGAAAAACAGGGGTCTCTGCCCAATGGTTGTGATTCTATCGATCTGAAGGGACAAGGGGTTTTAAGGAGTTTCACGTGTTAACCTGGGAGATACTCAGTTCTTAGGTCCCCAGCAGGCATTGCCCTCTGCAGTGGGTGTGCTCCAGGCAGCCAGCTAGGGGTTTCTCTCATCCTGCTTAACAAAGGGTATTAAAGTTCATCACAGTTCTTTAAAACACAGTCCAAATGGGTGTCAGTTTACTTGCTTTATTACCCATTTTCAGTTAAGTTTTACCACAGAAATCACACAACAAAACACACTAAAACAAACCAAAAAAAAAAAAAAAACATATGAAACACACAACAAAACACACAAAAAAACAGAAAACCAGCGCAGAAACAGAAAAACAGAGGAACTATGCAACGTCTTGCTAAAGCTCTGGGATAGGAGCTCCTGCGTGCCCATTGGCACCTCTCTATGCTTTCAGAGGAATTCCCTACAGAACATAACAGAGGACAGAATGATTCTCGTTACTGTACCAGACAGGAGTATATGTGTGTCTCCCCAGGACACCACTCTGTCATCAGAAGAGATCTCTCTTAACCGGATATCAGATGTTATATAGGCGCCAGTTACCTATGGAGGCCTCCTCCACCATGTGCTTGCTAATAGTTTTAGGGCGGTGGTTCACTGCAGTGCTCCCTGGACCAAAATCTCACACCAAGGCCTTGGAAATTGCCTCTTCATGCCGGAGCCCTGGAGGGAAGGCCAGCTTCAGAATTTCCAGTAGTCTGGTCTTGTGATCTATTGGGGCAGGGTCATCTCGATGGGAAACTACAAAATATTACACCAGGATGCAAGAAAAGACCACTGACTCCAATTAAAATCAAATTAAGGCAAGCTTACTATTTCAAAGTGGATCCAAAGATCTTTAATTCACGTGATTTAAATGGTTCGATTTAAATTGGATAAACAGATAAATATAAATGTCTTTAAATTTAAACTTACAAATTTTTCTAGGTGTTTAAAAATCTAATAAAATATTAATGTCTACAAAAGGTCTAATATACCTTTGTTCTAGGACTTTTTCTTCAACAACAACAAAAAAAATGGTTTAAACAGTCTCCTACTCTAAGCCATTTTCTACCATCAATGGACCCTTCAGGGGGAAACCATGGACATAATTCTCCTATGTATGAAAAGAATAATTTTAAGTCCTTTTTCTTAACATGTGCCCCCTATGTCTTGAGGGCCTCCTTGAGGCCTGACAAAAACAAATCATGTGACGAAACTGCTTGTCCCATGGTGGGTCACTCACCATGTGTCATCCCCACTCTCCTCCTGGATCTGTCTTTCGGTGGTGTCTGCTGAGGCAATCGCAAGCTCCGCTTTTTTAAGTCTTCCCTGAGGACAGGTTTCCCCCTCAGTCAAAGGCTCGAGCCCCTATTGATCCTCAGGCAGAGGATCAAAAGGCATCTGTCATGATGGCCTTCATTGGGCAAGCTGCCCTGGATATTAAAAGAAAGTTACAACTCTTAGAGGGATCACAAGATATGACTTTGGGAGATTTAGTCAGAGAAGCCGAGAAAGTATACTATATGAGACAAACAAAGAGAAAGAAAGGGAGCAAAGGGAAGATGAGAGATGCAAAAGACAGACTAAGGCATTGACTAAGGTCCTGGTCACAACAATAAATAGGCCAGAAATTAACAAACAGGAAGACAGGAACGGAAACCTGGGCGCACGCCAGAGGCCACAATGGAGTTTAACTCAGCATTAAAAAATGACAAAATCATAGAATTTGCAGGGAAATGAATGGCATTAGAGCAGATTATGCTAAGTGAAGGAAGCCAATCCCTAAAAATCAAATGCCAAATGTCTTCTTTGATATAAGGAGAGTAACTAAGAACAGAGTAGGGATAAAGAGCATGAGAAGAAGATTAACGTTAAACTGGGATGAGAGGTAGGAGGGAAAGGGAGAGAGAAGGGAAATTACATGGAAATGGAAGAAAACCCTCAGGGTTATACAAAATTACGGACAAGAGGAAGTGAGGGGAAAGGGAAAAATACAAGGGGGAAAAATAAATTACAGTATAGGGGGTAGAGAGAGAAGATGGGAGGGGAGGGGAGGGGAGGGGGGATAGTAGAGGATAGGAAAGGCAGCAAAATACAACAGACACTAGTATGGCAATATGTAAATCAATGGATGCGTAACTGATATGATTTTGCAAACTATATACTGGATAAAAATGGGAGTTCATAACTCACTTGAATCAAAGTGTGAAATATGATATATCAAGAACTATATAATGTTTTGAACAACAAACAAGAAAAGTTAAAAAAACACATGGAGAACTATTTCAACAAAAAATTGACTAGATTTATAACTCCAATTCTACATAATGCAAAAGGCAAGTCCAATTATACACCATGCCTCCTCTGAAATGCTTGTATGTCTATTCATTTTGGGTTATTTTTCTCCATTATATTAGGATTAGGAGTAAGAATATAGAGTCTAGTAGGGTATGGGTTAGTGGGAGTGATTCAGTATTTCGAATGAAAATTAGGAAAATCAATCCAATGTTTATGCAAATATGTGCTAAAATAATCATCCCACTCTCATCAAGAACAATGCCTTGACATTACCTTCGCCCCAAGTTAGACACAATTAGAGGAGAAGAGTTAGAAAATCTATAAATACTTATCTGGAATGGAATATGCTCAGGAGTTCACAACTTTGGGGGTGGTAGAAGAGTTTCCAAAAGTAAGGGACAGGGTAAACACTTCACAAACATGGTGCTCTGCTGACCGGAAGACTTATGAGAAACTGCCTCTGAGTTTGGGCACTGGATATATATGTTGTAGTCAGGAGCTTTAGCTTCCTTTGCAGTGAGACCATCAAAGCTGGGTCTGCATCTATGTAACCTGGAGCACATGTTTTCTTATTCTTTAATGAACATGAGGCAGTAGTGCAGAATTCTCTCTTTGTATGTAAACTGTGGCCAATGGGGGCTAAGTGTCTTCCTGTGTGGACTCTGAAGCCATGTGGTCATCCTCCATTTTTCATGGTCTTTCTAGCTGCTGCAATGGGAGTTTGGTGTTTGCTTCACGAAATACAAGTAGTTCAACTGGGACACAGTGCTGGAGGGAGTTCTGTCATGTGTGGTGGGTCAGGGTCTGCCAGGAGAATGCACCAACCAGTCTTATATCCAACATAGACTTCCCCCTTGTCCCTAGCAACTTGATTCTGAACATTGCCCTGAAACCTCTCCATATAACAAGATGCCTTTACATGCAAGGGTCTGCTGGCTGCACCATGTCAGTCAAAAGCCATTTGGAAGCCAATGGCCAATCCACATGACACCAACACAGATGTTTAATCACACACCTGCCCACCACTGTTCTAGGCCCACTACTCAGCAAATTCCAACTTACTGGCATCTCTGTTCTACACCATTTTCATGAAACCCAGTGATTCAAGGCACTGTCTGTTACACTCATGATCAGCAACAGGACATCCAAAGGTTCTCCAGTGCCACCTGGTCATGGGAATTTCAAAAATTTCATGGTATTTATCTAGCCATTTTTCAAGTATCAAGTTGGATGCACTGGTTTTTCAATTCATTCAGGAACCATTAAATGGTGAGGATGAAAGCTCTGGAGAACTCTAAAAGGCAACGCTTCCCAACGAGTGGCCAAAATGTCACATGAAGCCTGACCCATTGATGTCTACTCAATGTGAGTTCAATATGTGTTTTGACTCTTTACTATGGTTGCCAAGTCTTTCAGATTAAAATCATCTTATATCCTGGTGGAGATTCCCAGTGCACTGTGGAAAGACACCCTGAGACTAGATCTCAGTTTCCAAGGGCGACTCTCATGTGTGGCCTCCTAAAATCCCACCAAAATTAATGGCAATACTTCCCTGAAGTCAGTTCCAGAACTCAGTCTCTAAGGGGAATCACACCAGAGTTCAGGTCCGGGTGTACCCACTCATCTCTTCCAACCAGCACACAAATGACCACAATTAAAACCAAAACACTGCCACATGGCCCTCATCATCTTCCATATAGACACTCATCGTAACCTCTGAATGGAATTTTCCATGAGGGGCGAAGCCCAAGACAGTTTCCAAAATAAACTCCCTTGCCCCTCATTTGCCTAAAGTCAGGGTGACCTAGACACCCTTCCTGTGAACCAGGAGTGATCAAATAGGCCTGCCGTTAATACTGTTCTGATTCTCCAATTTAATCCTACTGATTGTCGGGTATAAATCCTTTATGTGAGTTGGAGGCAATAGAACACCCAAGCACACATGGGATCTTTCTTAAGATCTATCACCTTCTGAGAATCAAAGCCCCAACCTCACACAGGGCCAAGAGGCTGATTCAGACACATCTCTTTCCAAAGCAATTAAGCAAAGATCCACAGGTGATGCCCATTCATTTCCATTTGAAAAATGTTTTCTTCAGGCTTCAGAAAGGGGTGGCCTGAGGCAAATACCTTCCTGACATTCAGGGCAACATAACCATAGGTAAGCAAATGGGCCAAAGCAAGGTTTTTAAACTGAGACTTTACTGGTTACACTGATATCTGAGTTTTCTGAGATGTTCCCATTCCCTTCAGCTATCCATTACATGGCCATGTAACAGATTTTGGAGGTGGTACATATCTTGGCCACAAAACCATGAGCCTATTCTGGAGAGAGGCCAGAAATCAAGATGTGTAGAGGACCTTAGGAAGATAGTAGGTGTTGCCCATCCATAAGGCAAGCCACAGTCCATTTATAAAGTGGGCAGGAGGAATGCTGGGAAGCTTCCAACTAGACAGGAAACCTCCATTGATGCATTCTCTTTTCTAAAGACTACAACCACGAACACAGTGGATACACAGACATAGAAACACTCGCCTTGCCAAACGGCTTCCTAGAAACAGTCAACTCCAAACCATACAAACCACCATTCCTACCTATTTTCAGAACATGAGACAAAACCACAAACTCACATCCACATCCACAAAAGCACCTCCTTCCCCCAAGTAGGTCTGTGACTATCTGGAGTGTCCTCTGACTGGTGGGCCATACTATGTTGCCCCAAAATGGCCTGGCCTGTCTCAGATCTGTTCTTCTTGGCCCACTCTACGAAGTTGTCAGCAGGCAGCATTGAGCCAATACCTGCTATCTAGGGAAAGGCCCCTTTTCTGAGCTCTACTGGCAGTTGGCCATCCTCATATCATTAGGTACCAAGAAAGACTGACTCTGTCCTTGGTAAATCCAAACAAGTTCGACCACTGGGACTGGGACTGGGACTGGCTCTGGGTGCCTGGCTTCTTGGATCCCAATTTCAGAGAGTTACATCACCAACGAAGTTAGGTAGGTCACCTCCTTCAGGAACTGAATGAGATCACTGCCTTGGCAACCACTTTGTCCTAACAGTTGCTTTCATGGGTCTCATGAGATGGAGGCTGCCCCTACTTCCTGTGACACTTTGACAAGTTTGAATGGTATATCAACAATGGCCACCCGGGAACACCTCTCCACGCAGGTCTGGTTTGGTCCATCTTCTCTACATTAAGAAAAGAGAGGCTGATTCATACACATCCCTTCGTTATCACAGGGTGTTTGCCATGGAAGATGGCTTTTGCTCTCTCAGGTCCTTCATAGCTGCCTACATCTTCTCCAGGGATCATTTCTGCATAGAAATTTGAGGTTCTCAGCAGGTGTAAGATCCCCTACATTCCTGTATTGTAAGATGAACTCTGTCCCTGCTCTTTTGTAATGTTAGATTGAGGCAAGAGTGTATGGTTAGGGATAATAACAGGATCGATTTGGTTTAGGAATCATTCTGTGGGATGAATAATGGTATTGGGAACCTGCAATATTTATAGGAATACAGAGGTGAAATATAAGTATGTAAACAGAAATCTAGGTGAGATTTGAAGCTCAGAAGTGCATTGGGCAATTGATTGCGATACATAGCTTTAAATTACGTTCTGCACACATGTCTCAGATAAGTCGATATACAATGCCATAGGACTTGTACCTTGGATGATTGAATGTAGAGGAGAACATCCACTCAAACAGGGATAATCAATAGGATCAGGAAGATAGTCAGTAGATTTTGGAACAAGGGTGAATTTAGTATTTGTACCAAAAGTTCTTTAGCAATTGGGTTTTGGTTAGAGAGTGAATATCAATGTCAGCACATGTGAAGGGTCAGTCACAATGATGAACTGGGGAAAATATGTAGGAAAGCCGATATCAATAGAGACATTAGGAAAACAGGCAAAGTACAGGGTGAGTGATAGTATTAGACATTTTCAACAGTTTTGAGGTTGAATATATTAGGAAGAAACAAATATGTAGTCACCGATAGGATTGACATTTGAGAGCGTTATGCAAGCTGGACATGGATGTTTTTAGTAATCCATGTTCAGTGTCCATTTAGGCTTTGGTACAATCACACGTGTGAATTTTGCATTTTGCGTCCAGAATATTACTGTGATAACATGCATATTTAGATTAGGTGACATGAGTATTTCTTCCTCTATTACTGGGAGCAATATTTTGAAAACGTATAAATTAGTATTGGGGGTACAAAGAGGTGTACCCTGTGTCTATGAATATAGATAATGCATGAATAGACCATACTGTGAATAAATAATATAACTGGTTCCACTTTAAATCATGGATTGAATTGATATCAGAAAATATATAAGAAATCTTATATTGATATGCAATCATTCATTCCAAACAGTTATACATCTAATTGTGAAATGATAGTTATGGTTTATCATGAAGTGTGTGTGAGTTTTGCTTAAACAATTATAAAGAAAATCGGAAATAATATGTTTGGAAAGAAGTCTCACGAATAGACCAGTTAAGAAACCTGGAGTAATGCATGTGTTCTGAAGCAGGAAGTGATTGAAAGTGAAACAAATGCCTATAAATTTGCCAACTTGTGCAAGAAATATATACCCTCTGATGTGCATAAACTGAAGAAATAGTAATGTACCAGTGTTGAATAAAAATGAACATCAAAATACAAATCATGTCCCATAAGAGTCTACTTGCATTGCTGTTAAACTGGGGCAGTTACTGTAGAAATATTAGGATAATGCCGCAGTCTTGCTGGGCACAATCAGGAGCCACTTGTCAAAAGAAACTAACTTTATTTTTAAAACCACACACGCCAAACAAAACAGCCTCTCAGGAAAAACCCTCAGAGCCCCAACTGCCACCACTGGCTTCCCAAAAGCCTCTTCCTCCCACACAAGCCTCTCTCCACCTCCCACAATCCTCCTGCTCTTGAGGCCGATTGGCTAGGTCATGTGGGCAAAGCCAAATAAGTCCCCTAATGAGCAACTCCGTGGTCTGAAAGG
This sequence comes from Callospermophilus lateralis, assembly GCF_048772815.1. Taxonomy (NCBI): domain Eukaryota; kingdom Metazoa; phylum Chordata; class Mammalia; order Rodentia; family Sciuridae; genus Callospermophilus; species Callospermophilus lateralis. Next base: position 25,948 of record NW_027510929.1, read on the forward strand.
GCAGGGAAACAGCCCAATGAGCATCACCGCAGAGGAGCCAATCAGCTAGATGTTGCTGTGAGCCAATCATCAGCCAGCAGCTGGAAGTTTGCTGGCTTCTGGAATTTTGCTGGGGCCCCTTCGGATGTGGCTCTCAACATCTCCCCCTCTCTGTTTAAACAACACACATGTGGCTTAGGGACAGTGCCTGCCTTAGGTTGTCCAATAGTACATATGGTCCTTACCCGTTAAGTTGGTACCATTGCAATTGGATCTTACCCATCACTGACTACCGGTCCAGTTTACAGCAACACCTGTGGAGAGGTCTTTGTACCACCGGGGGGTGGTGAGGTTCTTTGCCTCACCTCTAATGGCCCCCAAACATTAGCTGGACGATAATGACACACAGAAGAGAGGAAAATACACCAAGCCAATTGACAGCTCCTTTTGGAAAAATTGTACCACCGATGACATCATCAGCAAATATACCCGAACACTACCACAAGTCGCTGCACAAACAGGTAGTTTACAATGCATACAGAAGAGTTCTCAATGTGTCTAGGCAAGTTCTGCAAGCATTTCAGTGATGGCTATTGCAGAAGCTGTAGATTGGTTTTATCTTTGATTTCACCAGCACTGGGATGAAGATAGGAATTCTGGCAATAATGGCTAAAGAAAAATTATGTAACATTCCAGAAGGCACTGAAAGAAAACAATTTTCTTAACTATTTACATTGTCTTGAAGATAATTATTAAATATAATGAAAAGGAAAGGTGAAAGAAAGGAAACAGATCTGTTAACCTCCTTTTTTTCAAATTTTAAAACAAACCTCAACAGCTCTTTACCCAATTTAAATTAAACCATTTAAATAATGTGAATAAAAAAATATTTGGATCCATTTTTTTTATGAGCACTCATCATATATCATATATGGACATACGAACATTCAAACATATAACACAAAACACAAGTGTGCACACATAATATAATACATACAACACATAACCTAATAGTAAAGGCCTTATAACTTTTTACACGTGAAATCTCCATTGCAATGTTCAAAAACTCTTTTGTCAAAAAATAGAACTGATCAGCAAAACATTAAACTAGGTCTGTATGAGCTCAAAAAACAAAATAGAATGTGGGAAAGGGCAATAATAAAATAGATAATGAAAAAAGCATCCTGGTTCTATCTCAGATGTAAGGATAGTCAAACTGGAATTTTGGATATCAGCTGATAAGGCCTTGAGTCAAATCATCTTCTTTTTGGATGTGCCCTGATATGTCTTATAAAGAATAGATCTTTTCTGTCCCAGATTAGACTTTTTATATTGGAAAGTAAAGAGAAAACAGTAGAGAAAGGAGAAATCTTACCAGCAACTTTAAGGGATACTATAGCATTAACTATATACTGACTATCGGAAAATAAATTAAATACAGAATATTTAAATATCTCAAAAGCTTGTGATACTGCATTAAGCTCTACCTTTTGAGCTGATTGTTTGGGTACTAAAAATTTATAAGTTTTATCAGGTATAACTATTGCTGCTGTACCATTATTTGATACATCAGTGAATATATTTGAAGCATTCATTATAAGTGTTTTTCTTCTCAATTTTGGAAAAATTACAGGATGCGATGACCAAAAAGAAAATAAAGGGTTAGATGGTAAGTGGTTATCAAATGAAACATTAGATTGGACCATGATTATTGCCCAAGTATTTAACTCATTAGCTAACTCATCAATTTGATTCAGAGTATATGGAGTAAAAATTTTATTGGAAGAAATTCCAAACACTCCCTTTGCTGCTTTAATTCCTTTGAGTATTAATTATCCTAAAGCCTCAGGATACCTAGTAAGAATAGTGTAAGGAGAATAAGATAAATGTATCCATAATAATGGACCTTCTTGCCAAAATACTCCTGTAGGAATATTTTTTGTTGGTAGTACAATAAATAATAAAGGCAAACTTATATCAATTCTATCCAAATGCATATTTTCCATATATGTTTCATTGATTTTTATTGCCTTTCTTGCTTCAGGTGTTAACATGCAGGGTGAATTTTTATCTGATAGACCTTTTAGGATATCAAATAAAGGTCCCAACTCTCCTGTTGGTATACCTAGATAAGGCCTTATCCAATTAATGTCTCCTAATAACTTTTGAAAGTCGTTATGTGATTTGAGTTGATCTACTCGTATTTGAATTTTTGGTGGACTGACCATGGTTGAGGATAACAGAACTCCTAAATAATTAATTGGAAAATTTAATTGTACTTTATCTATTGCTATCTCTACATTATAATTTTTAATAAGTTTGTAAGTGTGGCTTAACTTTCTAGCAATGTGTTTTTAGCTTTGTGTGCTAATAATACATCATCCATATAGTGAAATATTTGTGTTCAGAATTTTGATTTCTAAGTGGCTGGATTACTTTGTTAACATAAATATGACACATAGTTGGGCTGTTAGCCATCCCTTTAGGGAGTACTTTTCATTCATATCTCTGATAAGGACCTTCATGATTCAGTGCAGGGATAGTAAAAGCAAAACCTGGACTATCCTTAGGATGAATTATAATTGAAAAAAAAAACAATATTTAATATCTATAACTAAAACATACCAGGTTATTGGCAAAGCAGACAATTGAGGAATCCCTGATTGAGCAGGTCCCATAATAACCATCTCATTATTAATGGCTCTAAAATCTTGCAATAGTCTCCATTTACCAGATTTCTTTTTGATGACATAAATGGGAGTATTTTGGGGATATACAGTCGGTTGTATATGTCCTTCTGCTAATTGTTGTTTTACCAGGTCATGGACTGCTTGTATCTTTTCTTCAGTCAGGGGCCACTGAGGAACCCATACTGTCTTTCTGATTTTCAGGTAATTTTTATTGTCTCAGTGGCCCTTTCTGAAAATCCAACCCATGTCTCTCTGTTCCTTGATCTATTTGTATTGGTGCTGCTATGACTTATTCTTGTTTTTCTAATCTTTTTTCTTTCCTAAAACCTTGTCTAGTCATAATAGTGGCTGCATTTTGGTTGATGTTATTTGTTAATGTCAAACCTAATTGATCTAGGACATCTCGTCCCCATAAATTTATGGGAAGATGATCCAATTCATATGGCTGTATAGTTCCTTCACATCCTTTAGGATCATTCCTATCTAATACCATTTTACTTCTATGGGGATTAGTCGCCACTTATAGGCCTCGAAGCGTTTGAGTGGCTTGTTGTAATGGCCAATGTTTTTGCCATTCTTGACGAGAGATGATGCTAATGTCTGCACCTGTATCCAGTAGCCCATTCAATTCATGCCCTTGAATATTTAGTTTTAGCATGGGGCGAGAATCTAAATTTAAAGAAAGCATAGCCAAATCTACACCTGTGGAGCCTAATCCCTTGGAACATCTTTCTACAGTACGACTGGAAAATTTATCATATGGGCTGGGTATTATTAGTAACTGTGCTATTCTATCTCCTTGTGAAATTACTGATATGTCCTTTGGAGAACTGGCTATAATTTTTATTTCACCTTCATAATCGGGATCAATCACCCCAGGACTTATCATAAGTTCTTTTAGAGTAGAAGAGCTGCATCCCAATAATAAGCCCATGGTTCCTTTGGGAAGAGGTCCTTTTACCCCTGTGGGAATGATTTGAACTCCCATCTCTGGAGTTAGTTCTGATCTGGCAGAGGCACAGATGTCCAACACTGTGCTCCCTCTGGTTTGTCTGATGAGGGATCTGATGGACAATGTGTCCTGGGCACTACCCTGTTGGGGTTGCTGGGTTCCTCCAGTGCTCTGTATATTTGTGGTTTGGGGCCCCGGAGCATTGAAACCCCCTGTCCATTTATTTGGCAATTGAGCCCAATGCCTTTCTCCATGATATCGTGGATAAACACCTGGTCCTTGTTCATTTTTTGATAATTGAGTACCCTCTATGGTGGTTTGAGAACAGCACTCATTAGCCCAATGTCTCCCTCTATGGCATTGTGGCCAAATACCTGGTATTCTACTCCTTTGATAACTAATATTGTTAAACCCTCCTTCTATGGGCCAATTCCTTTTAAAATGTCCTGTTTCTTCACATTGGTAGCATGTTCTTGGTCTGGCATCTAAAGCCTGTTTTACTGTAGCTGCCACAATTTGCCCTTGTTCATTAATGTATCTGGCAACTAAAGCCTGTTTTACTGCAGCTGCCATGACTTGCTCTTGTTCATTAATGTCTCTACATAATTAAATCAATGTGTTTAAATCTTCATTTTTCCATGGTCTAATGATATCTCTGCAACAACGATTCGCTTGCTCATAAGCCAGTTGTTTTAGTAATGGCATTGCTTGTTCTGTATTCCCAAAAACTCTGTTAGCTCTTTGAATAAGCCTATCTACAAATTCAGCATAAGGTTCATTAGCTCCTTGTATTACCTTAGATAATTGACCTTGTAAACCTCCATGTTCTTGTAAAGTCTTCCATGCCTTAATTGCATCTACACCAATTTCTGCACATACACCATGATCATATGCAATTTGCTGCGGCTGATCTTCATAAGGTCCCTTTCCTAACAACATATCTAGATTTCTCTGAGGATAACCAGCTCCTGCATTTCGCCTAGCTGTCTCCTTTCAACATTCCTCATTGGCAACCTTCCATAACATGCATTGTCCTCCATTTAGCACAACATTACACATATTAGCCCAATCCACTGGCTTCATGTTCAAGTTGTTAATGGATTCGACCATGATTACATTGAAGGGTGCTTGAGGACGATAGGTTGTTACAGCCTCTTTTAGCTGCTTCACTGTTTTGAAATTTAAAGCATGGTAAACACGCTGCCCTCCTCCCTCAAATACAGGGCATGTTAATATTTGAGATCTTGTCTCAGGATCCTAACTATCAACTGCGGGAGTTGGGGGCCTCCCAGCATAAGAAAGTGGCCTTGTTAGTTGGACACTTATGTCATCTGGTGATAGAAAGGTGTTAGTAGCAGTCTCCTGTTGTAAATTTCCCCTGATGTTTTTTACTGTTTTACACTTTCTTTCTCTGTCTAACTAGCTTTAGAGGCCTTCTCTTTTACTTGAATTTTTTCCTCTGTCTGACTAGTTCGAGAGACGTTCTCTTTTACTTGAATAGTTTCCTCTATCTGACTAGCTCGAGAGACTTTCTCTTTTACTTGAATTTTTTCTTCTGTCTGACTAACTTGAGACACCTTCTGTTTTACTTGAATCAATATGTCTTCTTCTTCCTCTACCATTGACTGAACTGAAGGCTTTGAACTAAGCAAACAAGATATGAATGTCCACAATGGCAATGTGCCAACTGGCAGAATCCCTGGGCTTTTCTTTTCTATTCTTTATAAATCTGCACCATGATGGTTCCATTGTGATATATTTAACAACTCCTCCTTAAAAAGCCATGGTCTACATTTTTGTATTGTATCAACAATTGCCATGACTGCTCTTGATTTTACTGGGATGCCTCCTTCCTCTAACAATTTACTTAACACTTTTTTGGTTTGTTTTTTACTAATTTTTGATCCCATATTTCTACTATAATACAAACCAACAAGATAACACCAAACAAAAAAAGAGATAGAACGAAATAAAAATGGAACAACAAAAAATTATTATAGCCTTTCTCCCTATCTGTTCCTCAGACACAAATAGTTTTTCCTCAGATGTGAGCAGTTTTTCTTCCATCTCACTCATCTCCAGGGACAGGCAACTTAAAACAAAATAGGAATCATAAAATGGCTACCCATCCTCTCGCCCTGCCCTCAAGAGCGAGCAGTTTACCTTATCAGTTACCCTCAGTCGCTCCCCATATGAGCCACCAAATGCCGCTGTCTGGCTGGGCACAATCAGAATCCACTTGTCAAAAGAAACTAACTTTATTTTTAGAACCACACACGCCAAGCAAAACAGCCTCTCAGGAAAAATCCTCAGAACCCCAACTCCCAACACCAGCTTCCCAAAAGCCTCTCCCTCCCACAAAAGCCTCTATCCACTTCTCACAATCCTCCTGCTCTTGAGGCAGATTGGCTGGGTCACGTGGGCAGAGCCAAAAAAGTCCCCCAATGAGCAGCTCCATGGTCTGAATGGGCAGGGAAACAGCCCAATAAGCATCACCGCAGAGGAGCCAATCAGCTAGATGTTGCTGGGGCTGCTGTGAGCCAATCATAAGCTGGAAGTCTGAAAGGCGGGGAAACATCTCAATGAGCATCTCCAATGAGCATCACCACAGAGGAGACAATGAGCTAGAAGTTGCTAAGGCCGCTGTGAGCCAATCATCAGCCTGCAGCTGAAAGTTTGCTGGCACCTGGAAGTTTGCTGTGGCTCCTTCGGCTGTGACTATCAACAGGATACGTATGCACCATTCACTGAAGTTAGTTTTCAGTAATAGAAAACAAATATGAATTTCAGGTGGATGAATATTTCTGAAAATAATCTTGTGAAAAGTTGATTATAAATCCACATAATTGAACATGAATGAATTTAGGGAATGTAAATAAGACACATATATTTCATATTTTGAAAAATCTGGAGAGTGTGTATGTGTGTATACACACACACACACACACACAAATTTTAAAATGTAGCAACATATATGCCAATCCAAATTCACCATGAAATATACATCATTCACAGATCTAAAAATATTCAATTTACTTAACAGGGATTTATGTATAATGTTGTTCTCCTAGGAAGCTCACGCATAGGTTCAATTTTCAGTTCCAACAGCATCTAGGAGGAGTGATCTCTTCTCAAAATTTGTATCTGCCAAATCAGCTACCGCACAAAAATATACACGTGATAAAAGGTAGGATTCTTTATGTGCATATAAAATAGATGTGCTGAATAGTCTACAGTGAAAGGGAGACAGGAATTCACATATTTGTTAACTTTAAAAACACATGGAGGACTATTTCAATTAAAAATTGACTAGAATTATAACACCTACTTGCAAAAGGCAAGTCCAAATATATACCATGCCTTCTCTGAACAGCTTCTATTTCTTTTCTGTTAGGATTCTTTTTCTCCATCATATTAGGATTAGTAGTCAGATTCTAGTACAGTATGGGTTAGTGTCAGGGATTCAGTATTTCAAATGGAAAATAGGAAAATGAATCCAATGTGTATGCAAACATATGCTAAACAAAAATCTTTCCACTCTCATCCAGAAAAATGCCTTGACATTACCTTCGCACCAAGTAAGACACAATTAGAGGAGAAGAATTAGAAAATCTGTTAATACATATCTGGAATGGAAAATGCTCAGGAGTTCACAACCTTGAAGGTGGTAGAGGAGTTTCCAAAAGTAAGGGAAAGGGTAAACACTCCAGAAACATGGAGCTCTGCTTGCCTAAAGACTTCTTGAGAAACTGCCTCTGAGGTTGGGCACTTGAAATATACGTTGTTGTCAGAAGCTTTAGCTTTCTTTGTAGTGAGACCATCAAAGCTGGGTCTTCATCTATGTGACCTGGAGGATGTTGTTTCTTATTTTCCTAATGAACATGTGGCAGCAGTTCTGAATTCTCTCTTTGTAGGTAAACTGTGGCAACTTGGGGCTAAGTGTCTCCCTGTTTGGACTGTGAACCCAGTTGGTAATCCTCCAGTTTTCGTGGTGTTTCTTGCTGCTGCACTTGGAGTTTGGTATTTGCTTCTTGAAATACAAGGATTTCAACTGGGGCACAGTGCTGGAGGGATTTCTGTCACATGTGGTGTGTCAGGGTCTGCATATAAATGCACCAACCAGGCTTCTATCGCACATGCTTGCCCCCTTGACCATAGCAACTTGATTCTGAACATTGCCCTGAAAAATCTCCATATAACAAGATGCCTTTACATATAAGGGTCTGCTGGCTGCAGCATGTCAGTCACAAGCCATTTGGAAGCCAATGGCAGATCCACATGGCCCCAACACAGATGTTTTATCACACACCTGCACATCACTGCTCTAGGCCCCAACTCAGCAGTCTCCAAATTACTGGCATCTCTGTTCTACACCATTCTCATGAAACCAAGTCAATCAAGGCACTGTCTTGTACACTCATGATCAACAGCATAAGATCCAAAGTTACTCCAGTGCCATCTGGTCATGGGAATTTAAAAAATGTCATGGTACTTATCTAGCCATTTTTAAAGGATGAAGTTGGAGGCACTGTGGGTTTAAATTTATTCAGGAACCATTAAATGTTGAGGAAGTTTATTTCAATGAAAGTTCTGGAGAACTCTCAGAGGAAAGTCTTCCCAAAGAGTGACCAAAAAGTCACATGAAGCCAGGCCCATTGAGGTCTACAATATGAGGTCCATGTGAGTTTTGACTCTCAACTATTGCTGCCAAGTCTTTCAGAATGAAATCATGTGATATCCTGGCTGAGATTCCCAGTGTTCTGTGGAAAGCTACCCTGGTCCAAGATCTCAGTTTCCAAGAGCGACTCTCATGCATGGCCTCCTAAAACCCCAACACAATTCATGGCAATACTTCTCTGACGTCAGTTCTAGACCTCAGTCTCTAAGGGTATCACACCAGAGTTCAAGCCCAGGTGGACCCAGTCATCACTTCCAACCACCACACAAATAAACACAATTAAAACCAAAACACTCCCACAAGGCCCTCATCCTCTTCCATATAGACACTAATCATAACCTCTTGCTGGAGTTTTCCATGAGGGGCGCAGCCCAAGACAGTGTTCAAAAGAGCTCCCTTGCCACTTATTTTCCTAAAGTCAGCATGGTTTTTTACCATTTTTGTTTTGGATACACACATGGAATCTTTCTTTAGATCCATGAGGTGCTGAGAATCTAAGCCACAGCATCACACAGGGCCAAGAGGCTGAATCAGACACATCCTTATCCTAAGCAATTAAACAAAGAGCGACAGGTGATGCGCATGCATTTCCATTTGAAAACAGTTTTCATCAGTCTTCCCAAATGGGTGGACTGAGGCAAAGACCTCCTGACATTCAGGTCAACAGATCAATAGGTAAGCAAAAGGCCAAAAGAAGGGTTTTTCCACTGAGACATTACTGGTCACACTGATATCTGTGTTTTCTGAGATGCTCCCATTTCCTTCAGCTATCCAGTACATGGCCATGTCACAGAGCTTGGAGGGGTACATATCTTGGACACAAATCCATAAGACTATTTTGGAGAGTGGCCAGAATTTAGGAAGAAAACCTGAACTTAGGAATTTAGTAGGTGTTGCACATCTATAAGACAAGCCACAGTCCATTAATAAATCGGGCAGGATGAATGCTGGGAAGCTTCCTAATAGACAGGACACATCCTTGATGCATTCTCTTTTCTAATGTCTTCAACCATGGACACAGTGGAATACATAGATAAAGAAACACTCACCTTGTCAAACGACCTACTATAAAGAGTCCACACCAGACCAAAAAAAACCCGCCTTTTCCACCTATTCTCAGAAAATGAGACAGAACCAAAAACTCACACCCACACCCACAAAGGCACCTCCTTTCCCCAAGTAGGTCTGTGACTATACAGTGTGTCCTCTGAATGGTGGGCCATACTATGTTACCCCAAAATGGCCTGTCTTGTCTCAGATCTGTTTTCTTTGGCCAACTCTGTGAAGTTGTGAGGATCCATTGGTGAGCCACTTTCTGCTTTCTCAGGAAGGGCCCCTCTTCAGAGCTTTTCTGGCATTTGGCCATCCTCACATCAGTAGGTACCAAGAAAGACTGACTCTGTCCTTGGTAAATCCAAACAAGTGAGACCACTGGGACTGGTACTGGGACTGGCTCTGTGTGCCTGGTTTCCTGGATCCCAAGTTCAGAGATTCCATCACCAAGAAAGTGAGGTAGGTCACTTCCTTCAGGAACTGAATGAGGTCACAGCCTTGGCAACCACTTTGTCCTAACAGATGCTTCCAAGGGTCCCATGAGATGGAGGCTGCACCTACTTCCTCTGACATTTTCATAAGTTAGAATGGTATATCAACCATAGGTACTGGGGAACAGCTCTCCACAGAGGCTTGGTTTGGTCCATCTTCTCTACATTAAGAAGAGAGATTCTGATTAAGACACAACCCTTTATCCTGACCATGTTTTTTTGCCATGGAAGATGACTTTTGCCCTCTCAGGTCGTTCATAGCATCCTACACATTCTCCAGGGATTATTTCTACATGGACCTTTGAGGTTCTCAGCAGGTGGAAGATCCATACATTCCTGTATTGTAATACCAACTCTGTCTCTGCTCTTCTGTAAAGTTAGATTGAGGAACAGTGTATGGTTAGGATTAATAACATGTTCAATATGGGTTAGGAATCATTCTGCTTGATGAACAATGTTATTGGAAACCTGCGATATTTACATGAAAATATAGGTGAAATATAAGTATTGAAATATAAATCTAGGTAAGATTTGAATCCTAGAAGGGAATTTGGCCTTTGAGTGGGATACTTAGCTTTGAATTATGTTCTGCACATATGTCTCAGATAAATTGATATGCAATGGCATAGATCCTTGTACCTTCGATGATTGAATGTAGAAGAGAGCATCCAGTTAAAAAAGGGATTTTTGCTAGGATTAGGAATATAGTCGGTAGGATTACGAAGAAGATTGAGTATAGAATATGGACCAAAAGTTCTTTAGCAATAGGGTTTCTGGTAGAGATTGAATATAAATGTCAGCACATGTGAAGAGTCAGTCACAATGATGAACTGGGGAAAAAAGTAGGAAAGCAGATGTGAATAGAGAGTAGGAAATCAGGCAAATTATAAAATGAGTGAGAGGTTTAGACAGTTTCAACAGGGTGAGATTCAAAATGTAGTCTTAGGAAGAAACACATATGTAATCACCAATAGGATTGACATTTGAGAGCATTAGGCAACCTGGACATGGATGTTTTTAGTAATCCATGTTCACTTTCCATTTAGGCTTTGGGACAGTCATAAGTGTGACCTTTGCATTTTGTGTCCAGAATATTACTGTGATAAAATGTATATGTAGATCAGTTGACATGCATATTTTTTCCACCATTTCTGGGAGCAATATTTTGAAGATATAGAAATTATTGTTGGGAGTACACAGAGGTGTACCATGTGTCTATCAATATATAGACAATGCATGAATAGACCATACTGTGAATAAATGATATAACTGGTTTCACTTTGAATAATGGATTGAATTGATATCTGAAAGTATACAAGAAATCTTATATTGATGTACAATCATTCATTTAAACCAGTTTTACATCTAATGGTAATATTAGTGTTATGTTTTATCATGACGGGTGTGTCAGTTTTGCTTCAAAAGTGATAATGGAAATCGAAAATAATGTGTTTGGAAAGAAGTGTCACAAAAAGAGAAGTCAAGAAACATGGAGGAATACATGTGTTCTGAAGCAAAAGTGATTGAAAGCAAAACAAATGTGTATATATTTGCTAAATTGTGGATGAAATATACATCCTATGATGTGCATTAACTGGAGAAATAGTAATGTACCAGTGTTGAATAAAAATGAACGTCAAAATACACATTATATCACATAGGAATCTTCTTGCATTGATGTTAAACTGGGTCAGTTACTGTATAAATATTAGAATTTTATTTTGGTGTTATAATACAATTTATTTTAGCACTAGCATGCCACAGAATGTAGAAGAAAGAGCAATGGATTTTTAGTTATAACACTAATAATCTAGCATTTAATGATTATTTTGGGGAGTCTAGAATTTACATAAGGCTATGCAACATAATTTTTTGTATTTAACATTCATAAAATCTTGGAATTTTGGTAATATTTCTCCTTTTTTTATTTTTTCAGTTGTTGATAGACCTTCATTTTATTTATTCGTATGTGGTGCTGAGAATATAACCCACTGCCTCACACATGCTAGACAAGCATGTTAACACTGAGTCACAAACCCAGCCCCTCCACTTTTATCTTTTCATCAAACACTCCTCTCCCTCTTCTTTACTCACTTTCTTCCTCATTTTCCCCCTTCTCTCTCTTCCTTTTTCATTTTCCCTCCATAAGTATTTTTCTCTCATAGCATTACAAACAGTACTATGCTATGAAATTTACATTTAAAACTGTTTTTTATAGTCATTCTTTTCTTGAGAAAATTTAAAAATTATAACCACCTGATAAATATATTACAATACATTTATTATGCATATGTATCTATATTCATGCATATGTGTTACATATATATATATATATATATATATATATATATATATATATATATACATATATATTTAAAAGTACTTTGATTAGCCTGTTAGAAATAATATAGACCAAGTCTTTCTTAATTCTCAAGTCTTCCAGAATTAACATCTTACAGTGAAAATCAAATAAACATATTTAAGTAAACAGGTATCATTCTTATTTATCAATACTGATAATTTAAGGTTTTTATATCACATTTAGCTGTAATATGGCATATTAACTCTTTTGAATTAGAGAATTTTTTTTTTGAACAACCTATTATTTAAGGACCATATGCACTGACATTTTAAATGGCTTTCTTGTGATTTCACTTTCTATCAATTGCATATTAATTGCCAAATACTTATTTTAGTAATTTTCATATTCATAATTGATATAAAGTCAATTGATTAATTCTTTTTGTAAGGAGTTACTAATTACAGTAGGGACAGTATTAATAATTCTAAATCTTTATAAAAATGGTACAAAAATATTTTCATGCAAAATTATGTATAATTGCATGCTCTAAATGTTTGATTGTTGATACATATAATAAAGAGCTTTTGATGAGTCTCTTCCCCAGTAAAACAGAAAATGCAAAGATATAGTTGGGTATGTATGTCCAAACAAACATATGGAAAAATACACATTATCATCTAGAAACTATTAAATAAAAGATGAAAAGAACAATCCAACACATTGTACCAACTTGTCAGATGAGGTAGTATTCTGGAAGAATAGCCTAAGTCTAGACCTGGTCCATGACAAAATATTCACAAAAAAATAAAATATGAAAAATATAGGAAATGCTATGAGTTTTTCTTGAAGGTAAGTGGATTATCCTTTAATCTCAATTATGTGCATTTTTAAAAGCCAGTTTTCTGGTAAAATAAATTTGTGATAGTTACAAGTACACAAAACAAAGTTTCTGCTTAGCAAAATGAATGCATCTCAACTCTTTTTTAGCTGATTTCTTCCCACTCAACTTTAAACCTTTATTTATTTATTTTTTATTGGTTGTTCAAAACATTACAAAGCTCATCCTATATCATCTTTCATACATTTGACTCAATTGGGTTATGAACTCCCAATTTTCCCCAAATACGAGTTGCAGAATCACATCGGTTACACATTCACATTTTTACATAATGTCATATTAGTGACTGTTGTATTCTGCTACATTTCCTATCCCCTACTATCCCCTACTATACCCCCTCCCATCCCCTCCCATCTTCTTTCTCTACCTCATCTGCTGTTGTTCACTTCTCTCCCTTGCCCCACCTTTCCCCAATTTTCCCTACCCCATTGTTTGAAGATGCTATCCTACTTCCATTGCATGCTTTTAGCCCCTTTTTCAAATATAAGAAAGTTGTAATTTTGAGGATTGGTTTCTGTGTCCTCTATTCTGTACCATTGTTCCACCTGCCTATTTTGTTACCAGTACCACGCTGTTTTTGTTAATATTGCTTTTAGTACAGTTTGAACTCTGGTATCACTATACCTCCAGATTCATATTTTCTGTTTAGAGTTGCTTTTGCTATTCTGGGTCTTTTGTTTTTCCATCTTCTAAGATCTTCTTCTCTCTCTCTCTCTTTAGGGTTCTGTAGTTTTCAGTATATAAAACTTTCACGTCTTTTGTTAGGTTGATTCCCAAGTATCTTATTTTATTTGAGGATATTGTGAATGGAGTGGTTTTCCTCATTTCCATTTCAGAAGTTGTGTTGCTGACATACAGGAATGCCTTTCATTTATGCGTGTTAATTTATATTCTGCCACTTTGCTGAATTCATTTATTAACTCTAGCCGTTTCATTGTAGACCCTTTGGGGTCTGTTAAATATATTTTCATGACATCTGCAAATAGCGATAATTTAAATACTTCTTTTCCTATTTTTATGCCTTTAATTTTTTTTGTCTGTCTAATTGTTCTGGCTAGTATTTCAAGAACTAAATTGAATAGAAGTGGTGATAGAGGGCATCCCTGTTTTGTTCCAGATTTTAGAGGGAATGCCTTCAGTTTTTCCACATTCAGGATGATGCTAGCCTGAGGTTTAGCATATATAGCTTTTACAATGTTGAGGTAAGTTCCTGTTATCCCTAGTTTTTCTAGTGTTTTGAACATAAAGTGATGCTGAACTTTGTCAAATGTTTTTTCTGCATCTATTGAGATGATCATATGGTTCTTGTCTTTATGTCTATTGATGTGGTGAATGGCATTTATTGATTTCCGTATATTGAACAAGCCTTGCATCCCACGGATGAATCTTACTTGATCATGGTGCACAATTTTTTTGATATGCTTTTGTATTCGATTCGCCAGGATTTTATTGACAAGTTTTGCATCGAAGTTCATTAGAGATATTGGTCTGTAGTTTTCTTTCTTTGAAGTGTCTTTGTCTGGTTTCGGGATCAGGGTGATTTATCCTCATAGAATAAATTTGGAAAAGCTCCTTCTTTTTGTTTTTCTTGAAATAGCTTGAAAAATATTGGTATTAATTCTTCTTTAAAGGTTTTGTAGAACTCCGCTGTATACCCATCCGGTCCATGGCTTCTTTTGGTTGGTAGTTTTTGATGGCTTCTTTCATTTCTTCCTTTGTTATTGGTCTGTTTAAATTGCGTGTGTCTTCCTGACTCAATCTGGGCAGATCTTATGACTTAAAAAATTCATCGATATCTTCACTATCTTCTATTTTATTGGAATATAGTGTTTCAAAATACTTTCTAATTATCTTCTGTATTTCTGTAGTGTCTGTTGTGATATTGCCTGTTTCATCCCGTATGTTAGTAATTTGAGTTCTCTCTCTTCTTCTCTTCATTAGCATGGCTGTGGGCCTGTCAATCTTATTTATTTTTTCAAAGAACCAACTTTTAGTTTTATCAAATTTTTTAATTTTTTTTTGTTTCAATTTTGTTGATTTCTGCTCTAAATTTAATTATTTCTTGTCTTCTACTACATTTGCTGTTGTTTTGCTCTTCCTTTTCTAGGTTTTTGAGGTGTAGTGTGAGTTCATTTATTTGTTGATTTTTTTCTTTTTTTGAGGAAAGAACTCCAAGAAATGAACTTCCCTCTTAAACTGCTTTCATTGTGTCCCATCGATTCTGGTATGTTGTGTCTGTATTGTCATTTGTCTCTAAGAATTTTTTTTATCTCCTCCATTATGTCTTCTGTAATCCATTGATCATTCAGTAGCATGTTGTTCTTTTTCCATGTGATGTAGGATTTTTCCTTCCTTCTTTCATCATTGATTTCCAGTTTCATTCCATTATTATCAGATATAGTGCATGGTATAATCTTCATGCTTTTATATTTACTAAGAATTGCCCTATGGCATAATATATGGTCTATCTTTGAGTAGGATCCATGTGAAACTGAGAAGAACGTGTATCCACTTGATGATGGCTGATATATTCTATATATGTCGTTCAAGTCTAGGTTACAAATTGTGCTGTTGAGTTTGATAGTTTCTTTATTCAGTTCTTGTCTAGAGAATCTGTCTAATGCCGAGAGTGGTGTCTTGAAGTCACCCATAATTATTGTGTTGTAGTCTATTTGGCTATTGAACTTGAGGAGAGTTTGTTTTATGAACATTGCAGCTCCATTGCTTGGTGCATACAAATTCATAATTGTTATGTCTTGTTGGTGGATGGTTTCTTTTAACAGAATATAGTGTCCTTCTTTATCCCTTTTGATTAACTTAGGTTTGAAGTTGATTTTATTCCACATGAGTATGGCCACTCCTTCTTGCTTCTGAGGGCCATGTGAGTGGTATGATTTTTCCCAACCTTTTACCTTCACCCTGTGTATGTCTTTTCCTATCATATGAGTCTCCTTAAGGCAGCATATTGTTGGATTTATTTTTTTTGATCCAGGTTACTAGCCCATTCTCTTGATTGGTGAATATAATCCATTAACATTTAAGGTTACAATTGAAATATGATTTGTTCTTCCAATCATGTTTATTTATTTATTATGTTTTAGTTTGGCTAGTTTTTACTTTTTTGGTTATTTTCCTCCCCCTTTACTGAGATACCTCCTGCTGTTAGTTTTCGGCACTATTTATCAATTCCTCTTCTTGTAGTATTTTGCTCAAAATGTTTTGCAGTGCTGGTTTTCTGGCTGCGAATTCTTTTAGCTTTTGTTTATTGTGAAAGACTTTAATTTCGTTTTCAAATCTGAACCTTAATTTTGCTGGATACAGTATTCTTGGTTGGAATCCATTATTTTTCAGCATTTGAAATACATTGTTCAAGGATCTTCTCGCTTTCAAAGTCTGTGATGAAAAATCAGTCATTAACCTAATTGGTTTTCCCCTGAATGTAATCTGCCTCCTTTCTCTTATAGTGTTTAATATTCTCTCCTTGTTCTGTATGTTGGCTATCTTCATAATTATATGTCTTGGAGTTTGTCTATTATGATTTTGAATGTTTGGGGTCCTGTAGGCTTCCAGGATTTGACAATCCGATCCATCTTTCATCTCTGGGATGTTTTCTAGAATTATTTTATTTAATATGTTCTCCATTCCTTTGGTTTGAATCTCTATGCCTTCTTCTATCCCAATGACTCTCATTTTTTATGACATCCAATATCTCTTGAATAGATTGCTAGTGGGATTTAAGCCTCTTTTCTGTGTTGATTATATTCTTTTCAAGTTGATAAACTTTGTCTTCATTATCTGATATTCTGACTTCTGCTTGATCTAGTCTATTTGTAATATTCTCGTTTGAGTTTTTAATTTGGTTAATACTTTTCTGCATTTCTAGTATTACTGTTTGATTTCTTTTAAGATCTCTATCTCCTGGTAAAGCTCGTTGTTTGCCATTTGAGTTTGTTTGTTTAATTCATTTTCAAAATATACTTTTATTGCTTGGACTTGCTGCCTCATGTCTTCTCTAATATTCCTTTCCATCTGAGTTAGGAATGCCTTAAGTTCTTTCCCTATCCCTGTTTCTGATGCTTCTAGGTCCTCCTGTAGAATTAAGTTGTCCTGCATTGTTTGTACTCCTTTCTTTCCCTTGTTTTTTCATGATGCTCATGTTACTTTCCAGCTCTATTTGATTGCTGTGTTTCTGTTTTATTCTATAGATTTGTTTCGGTGTTGTGTATCTCTGTTGTCTCTCCTTTGTGTTGGTAGACTATGCCTGCTAAAGTGGATTCCACTTGTAGGGAATTTCGAAGGCCGAGCTCCAGTGACGTCACCCCTCTGCTTTGGCGGGCCCAGGCTCCTTGCCGAAATGTTCGAATACGGGGATGGAACTGGACTGTCTCCAGTTGGTTTCAGCTCTAGGTCACTGGCGGGTGGGCAATCACTAGCCACCCAGTGGCGCAGTCGGTCTCCTGCGCGCCGGTGTTCTCCAGACGCCCAGTCACGCGGACAGCAGGTGGACTGTCACCTGCGCTTCTGTGTTCTCCAGCTTCCCAGTCACAAGAGCCTGGCCTCTAGTCCCCTGGTTTCTCCTGCTAGTCCTGGTTTCTCCTGCTAGACTAGATTTCCCCTGAGTGATGCTTCTCTGCAGTTCAATCTGTATTCTGGGCCTGTCATTTGTTGGGTGTGGAGGGTGTCTATTGGAACCCAGACACTCTATTGTTTTGAGGATCAGTCAGACCGGATCTCCGGTTGCACATTTGGCTCGTTTTTCAGACCCAATTACCAGATCTCAGTGCTAAAAATCTTTCTTATAGGTTTTGGTGCACCCCCATTTTGCTGTAAGTTCTTAACAAGATAGTTTTTTGTGGTTCTATCTCGTTATTCACCTGTGCAGTGGCGCGTTACACTGGGTGTGATGCACTCTATTCGTGGTCATCAGGCAATGATGAAATATTATGCTTTGTATGCAGCATTTACTGAAGTTAGTTTTCAGTATTAGGAAACAAATATGTATTTCAGGTGAATGAATAATCTGAATTTCTGAGAATAATCTTGTGAAAAGTTGATTATAAATCCACATACGTGAATATGAATGATTTTAGGGAGTGTATAATAAGACACATATATTTCATATTTTGAAAAATCTGGAGAGTGATATATATATATATATATATATATATATATATATATATATATATATATATATATATATACACACAGAAACACACTCACAGACATTAAAAAGTAGCAATATATATGCCAATCGAAATTCAAAATGAAATATATATCCTTCACTTATCCAAAAAAATACATTTTACTGAAAATGGATTTATGTATAATGTTGTTCAACTAGGAGGCTCACCCATAGGTTGAAATTTCAGTTCCAAAAGGGTTTAGGAGGAGTGATCTCTTCTCACAATTTGTATCTGCCAAGTCAGCCACCTCAGAAGAAAGTCTGTGTGATACCAGGTAGTATTCTATATGAGCATATAAAAATACATGTGCTGAATAGGTGACAGAGAAAGGGGAGAGGAATTCACATATTCGTTAACGTTAAAAACACATGGAGAAATATTTCAATAAACATTGACTATATTTATAACTCCAACCCCATATAATGCAAAAGGGAAGTCCAAGTATACACCATGCCTTCTCTGAACTGTTTGTATTTCCATTCTGTTAGGGTTACTATTCTACATCATATTAGGATTAGTAGTCAGAGTCTAGTAGGTTATGGATTAGTGTCAGAGATTCAGTATTTCGAATAGAAAATAGGAAAATAAACCCATTGTGTTTGCAAATATGTGTGATACAAAAATCTTCCCACTCTCATTCAGAACAATGCCTTGACATTACCTTCTCCCCTAATAAGACACAATTAGAGGAGAAGAGTTAGAAAATCTGTGAATACATATCTGGAATGGAATATTCTCGGTGTTCACAAGCTTGGAGGTGGTAGAGGAGTTTCCAAAAGTAAGGGACAGGGTAAACACTCCACAAACATGGAGCTCTGCAGGCCTAAAGACATATTGAGAAACTGCCTCTGAGTTTGGGCACTTAAAATGTATGTTGTGGTCCGAAGCTTTAGCTTCCTCTATAGTGAGAGCATCAAAACTGGTCTGCATCTATGTGACCTGGGGGACATGGTATCTTATTTTCCAATGAACATGAGGCAGCAGTGCTGAATTCTAACTTTGTAGGTAAACTGTGGCAACTGGAGTCTAAGGGTCAATCTGTGTGGACTGTGAAGCTAGTTGATCATGCTCTACTTTTCTTAGTAGAGCACTGGGAGTTTGTTATTTGCTTCACAATACAAGGAGTTCAACTTGGTCAGAGTGCTGGAGGGAGTTCTGTCACATGTGGTGCCTCAGGGTCTGCAGGAGAATGCACCAGTCAGGCTTCTATTTCACATAGTTTGACCCCTTGACCATAGCATCCTGATTCTGAACATTGCCCTGAAACCTCTCCATATAACAAGATGCCTTTACATATAAGGGTCTGCTTGCTGCACCATGTCAGTTACAAGCCATTTGGAAGCCAATGGCAGATCTACATGGCCCCAACACAGATGTTTTATCACACACCTGCCCACCACTGTTCTAGGCCCACTACTCAGCAGGCTCCAACTTACTGGCATCTCTGTTCTACACCATTTTTAAGAAACGCAGTCAATCAAGGCACTGTCTGGTATACTCATGATCAGCAACTGGACATCAAAAAGTTCTCCAGTGCCACCTGGTCATGAAAATTTCAAAAATTCCATGGTATTTCTCTAGCCATTTTTCAAGGATGAAGTTGGAGGCACTATGATTTTCAATTCACTCAGGAACCTTTAAATGTTGAGGAAGCTCATTTCAATGAAAGCTCTGGAGAACACTCACAGGCAAGGCTTCCCAAAGGGTCGCCAAAAGGTCACATTAGCCAGGCCCATTGAGGTCTGCAATGTGAGATCATGTGTGTTTTGCCTCTCAACTATGGCTGCCAAGTCTTTAAGAATAAAATCATGTGATATTCTGGCTGAGATTCCTCGTGCCTTGTGGAAAGCCTTTCTGGGCACAGATCTCAGTTTCAAAGGGCAACTGTCATTCATGGCCTCCTAAAATCCCAACACAACTCATGGCAATAATTCTCTGAGGTCAGTTCCAGAACTCAGTCTCTAAAGGGAATCACACCAGAGTTCAAGACCAGGTGGAGCCAGTCATCTTTTTCAACCGCCACACAAACTTCCAAAATTAAAACCCAAACACTCCCACAAGGCCCTCATCTTCTTCCATATAGATACTCATTATAAACTCTGGCTGGAGGTTTCCATGAGGGATGCAGAACAAGATAGTGTCCAAAGTTAGCTCCCTTGCCCCTCATTTGCCTAAAGTCGTGGTGGCCTGAACACCTTCCTGTGAACCTGGAGTGATCAAATAGTGTGCCGTTAATACTGCTCTGCTTCTCCAATTTGAGGACGACTGACTGTGGGGTTTAGATTCTTTATGTGAATTGGAAGCATGAGAAAATGCAAGTACCTTTGGGCTTGCCTCTCCTTGGCTTTAAAGAATGGATTTGACCCAAAGAATCCCTCTTCTCACTTGATGGAGGTCAGGAACCTTACAGAGGAAGGCAAGAGACTTCATCCGCAATGACTGCTCTTTTGATCATTTTGGTTTTGGATGAACACATGGGATCCATCAGGTGCTGAGAATCTAACCACAGCCTCACACAGGGCCAAGAGGCTGTTTCAGACAAATCCATTTCCAAAGCAATTAAGCAAAGAGCTACAGGTGATGTCCATTCATTTCCATTTGAAAACTTTTTTCTTCAGGCTTCACAAAGAATTGGCCTGTGGTAAATACCTTCCTGATATTCAGGGCAACAGAATAATAGGTAAGCAAAAAGCCCAAATCAGGGTTTCTCCACTGAGACTTTCCTGGTCACACTAGCTACCCACTACATGGCCATATAACAGAGCTTTTAGGTGGTAAATATCTTGGACACAAAACCATGAAGCTATTCTGCAGAGTTTCCAGAATTCAGAAAGAAAACAGAAACTTATGAAGATATCAGGTGTTGCCCTTTGATAACAAAAGCCACAGTCCATTTATAAATTGGGCAAGATGAATGCTGGGAAGCTTTCTACTAGACAGGACACATCCTTTGATGCATTCTTATTTCTAATGTATACAACCACGGACACAGTGGGATACACAGACATAGAAGCACTCGCATTGCAAAACGACTAACTAGAAACAGTCCACGCCAATCCAAACAAACAGTCTTTCCTACCTATTCTCAGAACATGAGACAAGACCATGAACATACACCCACACCCACAAAGGCACCACCTTTGCTCCAAGTAGTTCTGTGATTACCCAGAGTGTCCTCTGAATGGTGGGCCATACTGTATTGCCCCAAAATGGCCTGTCGTGTCTCAAATCTGGTCTCCTTGGCCAATTCTGTGAAGTTGTCATTAGCCATGGGTGAGCCACTACCTGCTTTCTCAGGAAAGGCCCCTCTTCAGAGCTTTTCTGGCATTTGAACATCCTCACATCTGTAGGCACTAAGAAAGACTGACTCTGTCCTTGGTAAATTGAAGCAAGTGAGACCACTGGGCCTGGGACTGCGACTGGCTCTGGGTGCCATTCTTCCTGGATCCCAAGTTCAGAGAGTTCCATCACAAAGGAAGTGAGGTGAGGTCACTTCCTTCAGAAACTGAATGAGGTCACTGCTTTGGCAACAACTTTGTCCAAATAGTTACTTCTAAGGGCCCATGAGATGGAGGCTGTTCCTACTTTCTGTAACACTTTCAAAAGTTAGAATGGTATATCAACCATAGGCACCTGGGAACACATCTTCACACAGGCCTGGTTTGGTCTATCTTCTCTACATTAAGTTGATAGAGGCTGATACAGACACATCCCTTCATCCTCACCAGGTTGTTTGCCATGGAAGATGACTTTTGCTCTCTCGGGAACTTCACAGCTGCCTACATCTTCTCCAGGGATTATTTCTACATGGACCTTTGATGTTCTCAGCAGGTGGAAGATTCCCTACATTCCGGTATTTAAAGAGAAACTCTGTCCCTCCTCTTCTGTAAAGTTAGATTGAGGTAACAGTGTATATTTAGGGTTAATAACATGTTCGATTTGGGTTAGGAATCTCTCTGCCGGATGAATAATGGTATTGGGAACCTGTGATATTTACAAGAATATATAGGTGAAATATAAGTATGAAAACAGAAATGTAGGTAAGATATGAAGCCAGAAGGGCATTGGGCCCTTGAGTGGGATACTTAGGTTTGAATTATGTTCTGCACATGTGTCTCAGATGAATTGATATAAAATGGCATAGGACCTTTTACCTTGAATGATTGATTGTTGAAGAGAACATCAAGTTAAAAAGTGATAGTCAGTAGGATTAGTAAGATAGTCAGTAGGTTTATAAAGAAGAGTGAGTATAGGATTTGGACCAAAAGTTCTTTAGCAATAGAGTTTCGGGTAGAGAGTGAATGTAAATGTCAGCATATGTGAAGTATGAGTCACAATGATGAACTAGGGAAAATATGTAGGAAAGCAGATATCAATAGAGATATTAGGAAATCAGGCAAAGTGTAAAGTGAGTGATAGAATTAGACATTTCCAACAGGCTTGAGGTTGAATATATAATCTTAGGAAGAAACAAATATGTAGTCATCAATAGGATTGACATTTGAGAGCATTAGGTAACCAGGACATGGTTGTTTTTGGTAATCCATGCTCACTTTCCATTTAGGCTTTGATACAATCATGAGTTTGACCTTTGCTTTTTGTGTCCAGAATATTACTGTGATAAAATGTATATATAGATAAGGTGACATCAGTATTTCTTCCACCATTTCTGGGAGCAATATTTTGAAGAGGTACAAATTAGTAATGGGGGGACAAATAGGTGTACACTGTGTTTATGAATATAGAGATAATGCATTAATAGACCATACAGTGAATAAATAACATAACTGGTTCCAACTTTAAATAATGGATTGAATTGAAATGTGAAAATATACAGGAAATTTTATATTGATATGCATACATTCATTCCAACCAGTTTTACATCTAATGGTAATATTAATGTTATAGTTTATCATGAAGAGTGTGTGAGTTTAGCTTCAAAATTGATTATGGAAATAGAAAATAATGTGTTTGGAAAGAAGTCTCATGAAAAGACCAGTCAAGTAACATGGAAAAATTCATGTGTTTTGAAGCAGGAAGTGAAACAAATTCTTATTAATTTGCTAACTTGTGGATGAAATATATGTCCTATGATGTGCAAAAACTGAAGAAATACTAATGTACCAGTGTTGAATTAAAATAAAGGTCAAAATAGACATTAAGTCCCATAGGAATCTACTTGCATTGATGTTAAACTGGGTCTGTTACTGTAAAAATATTAGGATTTGTAAGCACCATTGATTGAAGTTAGTTCTCATACTGGGAAACAAATATGTATTTCAGGTAGATGAATATTTCTGAGAATAATCTTGTGAAAAGTTGATTATAAATCCACATACATGAACATGAATGAATTGATGGAGTGTATATAAGAGACATATATTTCATATTTTATAAAATCTGGAGAGTGTGTGTGTGTGTATATATATATATATATATATATATATATATATATATATATATATACAGAAAAACACAAAAATACATTAAAAAGTATCAATATATATGCCAAACGTAATTTATCAGTAATATATATCATCCACAGATGAAAATATATTTATTTTACTGAACATGGATTTATGTATAAATTGTTCTACTGGGAAGCTCACCCATAGTTTTAATTTTCAGTTCCACCAGCGTTTACGAGATCTCTTCTCACAACTTGTTTCTGCCCAGTCAGCCAACTCAAAAAAATGTACGTGTGAGACCACGTAGGATTCTATATTTGCATATAAAAATACATGTGCTGAGTAGGCTACATAGAAAGGAAGACAGGAATTTACATATGTGTTAACATTAAAAACACATGGAGGACTATTTCAATTAAAAATTGAGTAGATTTAGAATACCTACCCTCTATCATGCAAAAAGGAAGTCCAACAATACACCATGCCTGCTGTAAACTGCTTGTATTTTCATTCTGTTTGGGTATTTTTCTCCATCATATTAGGATTAGTAGTCAGAGTCTAGTAGGGTATGAGATAGTGTCAAGAATTCAGTATTTCAAATGGAAAATTGTAAAATGAATCAATGTGTATGCAAATGTGTGCTACACAAAAATTTTCCCACTCTCATTCAGAACAATGCCTTGACATTACCTTCACCCCAAGTAAGACACATTTAGAGGAGAAGAGTTAGACAATCTTTGAATGCATATCTGAAATGAAAAATGTTCAGGAGTTCACAACCTTGGAGTTGGTAGAGGAGTTTCCAAAAGTAAGGGAAAGTGTAAAATCTCCACAAACATGGAGATTTACCAGCCTAAAGACTTCTGGAGAAACTGCCTCTAGGTTGGGCACTTGAAATATATGTTGTTGTCAGGAGCTTTAGCTTCCTTTCTAGTGAGACAATCAAAGCTTGGTCTGCACATCTGTGACCTGGAGGACATGGTTTATAATTCTCCAATGAACATGAAGCAGCAGTGTTGATTTCTCTCTTTGTAGGTAAACTATGGCCACTGGGTCTAAGTGTCTCCCCATGTAGACTGCTAAGCCATTAGGTCATCCTCCACTTTTCAAAACGTTTCTTGATACTGCACTCGGAGTTTGGTATTTGCTTCATGAAATACAAGGAGTTCAACTGGGACAAAGGGCTGGAGGAAGTTCTTTCACGTGTGGTGGGTCAGGGTCTGCAGGAGAATGCACCAACAGGGCTTGTATACCACATAGGTTGCTCCCTTGACCATAGAAACCTGATTTTGAACATTGCCCTGAAACCTCTCTATATAACCAGATGTCTTTACATACAGGATCTGCTGGCTGCACCATGTCAGTCTCAAGCCATTTGGAAGCCAATGGCAGATCCACATGACCCCACCACAGATGTTTTATCACACACTTGCTCACCCCCGCTCTGGGCCCATTACTCAACAGGCTTCAAATGACTGGCATCTCTTTTCTACACCATTTTCATGAAAACCAGTCAATCAACACACTGTCTGGTACACTCATGATCAGCAACTGGACATCCAAATGTTCTCCAGTGCCACCTGGTCAAGGAAATTTCAAAAATTTCATGGTATTTATCTAGCCAATTTTCAAGGATGAAGTTGGAGACACTGTGGGTTTCAATTCATTCAGAAATTATTTAATGGTGAGGAAGCTCATTTCAATGAAAGCTCTGGAGAACTGTCACAGTCAAGGCTTCCCAAAGAGTGGCCAAAAGGTCACATGAAGCAAGGCCCATTGAGGTCTACAATTGAGGTCCATGTGTGTTTTGACTATCAAATATGTCTGACAAGTTTTTCAGAATAAAATTGTGTGATATCCTCCTGAGATTCCCAGTGCTCTGTGGAAAGCGACACTGGGCCTAGATCTCAGTTTCCAAGGGTGACTCTCATGCGTGGCCTCCTAAATCCCAACACAATTCATGGCAATATTTCTCTGAGGTAAGTTCCAGAACTCAGTCTCTAAGGGGAATGACACCATAGTTCAAGCCCATTTGGATCCAGTCATCTCTTCCAACCGCCACACGAATGACCACAATTAAAACCAAAACACTCCCACATGGCCCTCATCTTGTTAAATATAGACACTCATCATAAACTCTGGCTGGAGGTTTCCATGCGGGACGCATCCCAAGACAGTGTCCAAAATATTCTCCCTTGCCCCTCATTTGCCTAAAGTCAGGGTGGCCTGGACACCCTTCCTGTGAACCAGAAGTGATCAAATAGGCCTGCCGTTAATACTGCTCTGCTTCTCCAATTTGAGCACTATTGACTCTCAGGTATAGATTTTTTTATGTGATTTGGAGTCACGAGAAAACACAAGCACCTCTGCAGGACTTTGAAAAACTCATTTGACCAAAAGGATCCCTGTCTCACTTGATAGAGGTCAGGTACCTAACAGAGGAAGGCAAGAGACTCATCCACAATTACTGAATTTTTGCCATTATGGTTTTGATTGCACACATGGTATCTATCTTTAGATCCATCATGTGCTGAAAATTTAAGCCACAACCTCATACAGGGCTAGGAGGCTGATTCAAACACATCCCTTTCCAAAGCAAAGAACCACAAGTTATTCCCATTTATTTCCATTTTAAAACTGTTTTATTCAGGCTTCACAAAGGGGTGGCCTGAGGCAAAGACCTTCCTGACATTCAGGGCAACAGAACAATAGGTAAGCAAATGAACCAAAATATGGGTTCTTCACTGAGCGTTTACTGGTCACAATGATGTCTGAGTTTTCTAAGATGTTCCCATTTCCTATAGCTATCAAGTACATGGCCATGTCACAGAGCTTGGGGGTGGTATGTATCTTGGACACAAAACTATGAGGCTATTCTGGAGAGTGGCCAGAATTCAGGAAGAAAACAGGAACTTAGGAAGTTAGTAGGTGTTGCCCATCCATAAGGAAAGCCACAGTCCATTCATCAACTAGGCCTGATGAATGCTGGAAAGTTTTCCACTAGACAGGACACATACATTGATACATTCTCTTTTCGAATGTCTACAACCATGGACAGAGTGGGATACACAGACATAGAAGCACTCGCCTAGTCAAACGACTTTCTAGAAACAGTCCACTCCAATCAAAACAACAGCCTTTCCTACCTATTCTCAGAACATGAGACAAAACCACAAACTCACACCCACACCCACAAAGGCACCTCCTTAACTCAAGTAGGTCTGTGACTATCCGGAGTGTCCTCTGAATAGTGGGCCATACTATGTTCCCCTAAAATGGCCTGTACTGTCTCAGATCTGGTCTCCTTGGCCAACTCTGTGAAGTTGTCAACAGCCAGCGGTGAACCACTACCTGCTTTCTCAGTAAAGGCCCCTCTTCAGAGCTCTTCAGGCATTTGGCAATCCTCATATCAGTAGGTACCAAGGAAGACTGACTCTGTCCTTGGTAAATCCAAACAAGTGAGACCACTGGGATTGGGACTTGGACTGGCTCTCGGTGCCTGGCTTCCTGGATCCCAAATTCAGAGATTTCCATCACCAGGAAAGTGAGGTGAGGTCACTTCCTTCAGGAACTGAATGAGGTCACTGCCTTGGCAACCACTTTGTCCTACCAGATTCATCCAAGGTTCCCATGAGATGGAGGCTGCCACTACTTCCTGTGACACTTTCACAAGTTAGAATGGTATATCAACCATAGGCACCTGGGAACAGCTCTCCACACAGGCATGGTTTGATCAATCTTCTCTACATTAAGAAAGGAGAGGCTGATTCAGACACATCCCTTAATACTGACCAGGTTGTTTGTCATGGAAGATGACTTTTGCTCTATTAGGTCCTTCATAGCTGCCTGCAACTTCTCCAGGGTATCATTTCTGCTTGTACCTTTGATGTTCTCAGCAGGTGGAAGAGCCCCTACATTACTGTATTGTAAGACAAACTCTCTCCCGGCTCTTCTGTACAGTTAGTTTGAGGGTACAGTGTATGGTTAGAGTAATAACAGGTTTGATTTAGGTTAGAAATCATACTGAGGAATGAACAATGGTATTGGGAACTTGCGATATTTACGAGAATATATAGGTGAAATATAAGTATGAAACAGAAATCTAGATAAGGTTTGAATCCAAGAAGGGCATTGGGCTGTTGATTGGGATACTTAGCTTTGAATTATATTCTGCACAGATGTCTCAGATAAATTGATATACAATGGCATAGGACCTTGTACCTTGGATGATTGATTGTCAAAGAGAATTTCCAGTCAAAAAGGGATAGTCGGTAGGATTAGGAAGATAGTTGGTAGGTATAGAAAAAAGAGTGAGTATAGGATTTCGAACAAAAGTTCTGTAGCAATAGGGTTTCGGATAGAGAGTGAATGTAAATTTCAGCACATGTAAAGAGTCAGTCACAATGATGAACTCAGGAAAATATGTATGAAAGCAGATATCAATGGAGACATTAGGAAATCAGGAAAAGCATAAAGTGAGGGTTAGTATTAGTCATTTTCAACAGGGTTGAGGTTGAATATATAATCTTAGAAAGCAACAAATATGTAGTCACCAATAGGATTGATTTGCGAGCATTAAGCAACCTGGAAATGGATGTTTTTAGAAATCCATGCTCACTTTCCATTTAGGATTTGGTGAAAGGTTAATAAGATAGGTACTTGTCACTTCCTGTTTTTCTGTATGCTTAACAAAACACTGTTGAAACCTTGAGGACTGTTTGCTAATTTTTCCCCAGAATGTGCTGTCCCTGACTGCCAAACAGAGAATGTACACCCTCACCTGTTTGCACGCAAACCGCCCACTCGCCCTGACCCATCAATAAGCTTCCCTCCCTGCCCTCTTCAAGGAAAGTATATAAGCTCTGCTTAAGCTGTTCTCATTGCTCTCTGCTCTATTCAAGTGAGCACTGAGCCCCAGATTGCTAGACTCCCAATAAACCCAGGGTAACTTTTGATGTGGAGGGGACCCCAGTAAACTTTGAAGTGGATACAGGGGCAGTATACTTAGTCCTTAAGGCCCCACTGGGCCCTCTATCAAATAAAAGCTCTCTAGTTCAAAGTGCTAACACCAGTAAATATGGGAATTAGACAACTAAGAAAACCATGGACATGAGGAAAGGAAAAATCCATCACTCCTTCCTAATAATCCCAGAATGCCTGGCCCCATTGATGGGCAGAGATCTGCTCACCAAGCTCCGGGCCAAAATGACTTTTAACCATGAAGGCCCCAAAATGATATTTTCTAAATCCTTTAGTATAAACTCCTATATTCACGGCTTTAAATATGTCAGTAGAAGATGAACAGCAACTCTTCACACCCCCCAAGACTGATCAAACAGGCAAGCTACCCCAGAAACGGATAACAGATTACCCAGATGCCTGGAAAAAACTGCTGGGTTAGGACTAGCCATGAAACAACCTCCAAAAACAGTGGAGTTCAAAACCTCAGCCTCCCCAATCAATGTCAAAAAATATCCTCTGAGCAAAAAAGCTAAAGATGGGATAAGGCCCCATATTCAGAAATATCTGGCCTTAGGGTCCTAAGGCCTTGTCAATCATCCTAAAACACTCCCCCGCTACCAGTATAAAAAGCCAGGAGCCGGGGACTATCCCCCATTAAAGACATAAGAGAGACCTACAACAGAGTGTAGGACATTCACCCCAGTGTACCTAATCCGTACAATCTGCTTATCACTCTGAACCCTGAGAGGAAATGGTATACTGTTCTGGACTTAAAAGATGCTTTCTTTTGCTTGCCTCTGCATAAATATAGTCAGTTGCTGTTTGCTTGCTAGTGGGTAGACCCAGAAACTGGAACGTGTGGTCAACTAACTTGGACTAGACTCCCCAAAATGGTTGAAAAACTCCCCCACTCTCTTTGATGAAACCCTCCAAAGAGATCTCAACAGCTTCAGAACTATGCACCCCGAAGTCACCCAGCTTCAATACGTGGATGACCTGCTACTGGCACCCAACACCAAGGATATCTGTGAATCTGGGACCCAAGCAGTATTATGTGAGCTTCCTCAACTCGGGTATAGAGCTTCTTCCTAAAAGGCCCAAATTTGCCAGCAAGAAGTAATCTTCCTGGGCTATTCCTTTAGGGGCAGTAAACGATGGCTCACTGAGCCCAGAAATCAAACGGTTGTGCAGAAACCACCCCCATCTAACAGCAGACAACACAGAGAGTTTCTTGGGACTGCTGGGTTTTGCAGGTTAAGGATTCCTGTGTTTGGGTCCTTAACTTCTCATTTACACCCGCTGTTAAAGGAGATGCCCAATTCTAATGGACCCCTGAGATCCAGCAAGCTTTTGATAATATCTAAGGACACTGACACTGTACTCCTCAACTTCACTGAGCAAAGCCTGAAATTTCAGAAAGCCCTACACTACGTTAAAAATGTACATCAGTTCACTCACCTTGGTTCAAAGAAATTGCAGGCATTCCTGAAGGATCAAGAACAGAGTTTTCCACTAACCAACTCACAGTGAAAGGAAATAACTGAACAGGTAAAAAAAAGCCTGTCGGGTCTGTCAATAGGTTAATGCTTACCCTTCCAACTTTCCTGCAGGAAAGCACCTACGAGGAACCAGACCAGGACAATTCTGGGAAGTGGACTTTACTGAAATTAAGCAAGCATGGTATGGACTTAAATATCTCCTACTCTTTGTAGATATATTTCAGGATGGATTGAAGCCTCCCCCCCCCCAAAAAAAAAGGCGCAAATGGTGGTCAAGAAGATCCTGAAAGATATTTTTCCAAGGTACGGCCTGCCTAAGGTAATAGGGTCTGATAATTGACCAGCGTTCATGGCCCAGGTAACTCAGGGGTTAGCCAGGACCCTGGGGATTAATTGGAAGTTACATTGTGCTTATAGACCCCAGAGTTCAGGACAGGTAAAAAAATTAAATAGAACCATTAAAGAGACCTAAACGGAATTAAGCTTAAAGAGTAGCATAAAAGATTGGACTATGCTCCTGCCTTATGCACTATTTCATGCAAGAAATACTCCCTCTGTTTCTTTGTGTAACCTCACCCCCTATGAAATTCTCTATGGGGCCCCATCTCCAGTAAGGGACCTAACCCTAACTCAAAGATCTAACGATCCCTTCCACACCACCTTGCTTGACAGACTTAAAGTTCTGGAAGGAACTCAGCAATACCTGTGGAAACAGCTGGCCACTGCCTACCAACCTGCTGAAGAGGGTACTCCACATCTATATCAAGTAAGAGACTTTGTCTACATAAGACAACATCAGGTGTCATCCCTGGAACCCGGCTGGACAGGACCATACCAGGTGCTACTTATAACACCTACAGTGCTAAAGTTAGACGGAATCACTTCCTGGTTCCTAATTCTCATCTCAAGCCTGTGCCCTGTCCAGAATCTGGCTGAAAAATGAAAAAGACTGGTAACATTTTCAAATTGTAGATTCGCCATGTGAATAAGACTATAGACTCTCCAATTGGTCACCAGTAGTCCTAACCCTCATCAACCCGTTCAGCAGCGATGGCTGATGACAAATCCTACTAGACAAGAAGTATGGTCTATCGCACATACAGCCCACTTAGGGACCTGGTGGCCATCTCTCCACCAAGAAATTTGTCAGCTGGCTATACGTCTTTCCTATTGGGAAATCCCTGATGAAGAGGATCCCCAAAAATTCCATTAAATACTTTCCATACAATAGATAATGGAAACAAACATTATGGATGTAGGGACACGCGAGCCAGATGCAGGTTGGCTAGCCTAGATTACTATGTTTGCCTGGCGGACTACCAAAGCCAAAAACAGCCACGACTGTGTGGGGGAAAAGCCAACTTCTTCTGTAAATAATGGGGATGTGAGGATACAGGGGCTACCTGGTGGAAGCAAAACTCCTCATCAAATTCAGTACACAGCATTGGCCATATTACCAGTTAGATAACAAAAACCGATGGCCACCAGAAGGGTCTCTAGATCCTCAAATTTTGCGTGACCTTTTAAACTTCGACAAGTGCTCAAATGTGTGGAAGGAAATTCCCCTACGTGTAGGCCTTTTCCCTCCTATGCTCAAATCCTGAACTATGCTTCTCCAATAGATACTCACCCGCAGCCTTCTGCCCCAGACTCTCTGCTGTCACTCCCACATCAGCAACCTGATTTCTCAGCTCCAGTTACTAGATCAAAAACCCAAATTTCCGTCGGTTCTCAGACCATTGCCCCTTGCTGAGCTTGCAGGTACTGAGGTACCCTTCCACCCACTCACTCCTCTCTCCTCCTGTCAGTGCCCACACCGGGTCCCACCAGGTCCTCTTACCAGCTAACCCAAAGCTCAAACCAGCTAAGGAGTGCCCTCAGACGCCTATCAAAGATGTAATTAAAATGGCCTTTAAAGTTGCTTTGTCATCACTGAAAACAGGTTACTAAGAATTTAAAGTCCCTCACAGGCTTTTTGGGATACTCACTCCCGTCTTCCCCTCTGCTCTACCTGTTCTACTGCTCAAGTTTTGTTGCCAGGAAAATCCCAAACCCCTTTCCCATAATTCTTTTATATCTCTTTTTCCTCATCCTCAGATCCACGGAGCTGCTCTCATCCCCTGCCTTTCCTGTCTTCCCCTCTGTATCAGGCCCACAGAAAAGTCTTAAATGACCTTCTCCAGAAGTCTTCACCATGGCTGACTTTAAGCCTTTCAGCAACACAGTTCCTATAAAAGAGTTCAATGTAGATAAACTTCCTCTATTCGTGTTGCTCTGTTCTACTTGGCCACTGGCTGGAAAAATCAGCACTCCTAAGCTAGACACCCCCTTAGTAGTTTTTAACAAAATATATGAAGAAGGCCTCTGCCCTAGAGCTGGGGCTTCATAGAGATGGCTACATTTCTAAGATATAGAAGTTACCAACTGGGCTCCATGGTAACAGCTGGCAGGGAGGAAAAGAAAAAAAAGAAGAAAAAAGCTCTCCCCCTCCCAGGTGTCCTTAAGAAGTTAACTTTCCCAGAACAGAGGAAAAAAAAAAACAGAAACAAAAACTGCTTTTTGTGAACTTCTGCAGACTGTGAACTTCTGAGCCCCTTCCCTTACATGCTGGGTACAAAATTCTGAAACAACCTAAACTTTGGGTTCAGGGATTAATTGATTACAACAGAAGCAATGCCCTCTAAATCCGGATGCAACCAAATAAGACTGTTTCCCTGTCTTCTGTGCTATCTTAGGTACCTTGCCTTGTCCATATCTACAGCAGTACAATTCTATACACTTAAACATTGTTTATGTTTTCATAAAATGGTCAACAGATGTGATTAATTATGTAATGGTGCAGATGTTTTCCAGAGTGCTCTATCATGACGCAGGTACATTTAAATATCAAATAGGGGGGCAAACAACCCGGTTCTGCCAGGAACCTGTATCCCTCACTTTAGTCATCCTATTATGAATAGGAGTTGCTGCAGGGGTGGGCACAGGAACCACTGCCCTGGTCCATGGGACACAACAAATGACCCAATTAGAAGCAGTAATAGACCAAAACTTAAAGATATTAAAAACCTCCTTCACAGCTTTACACGAATCTTTAACCTCTCTCTCTGAAGTTATTTTACAGAACAGTCGAGGGTTGGACCTCCTCTTCATGAGAGAAGGGGCCTTCGTCCTGCATTGAGGGAAGAATGTTGTTTTTATGCCGACCATACTGGAGTTGTAAAAGAATCTATGATTAAATTAAGAAGATGCCTTGAAGAGCATCAACAAGAGAGAGAGGCCCAAAAAAGGTCGTTTGAGTCTTGGTTCACAAAGCCCCCTCATTAACTACATTTTCATCAGCCCTGGCCGGTCCATTAATAATCCTCATATTATTGGTAATTGTAGGACCCTGTTTGATCAACCGTGTAGTTTCCTTTCTCCATGCTCAAATTGGACAAGTTAAACTTATGGTAATCAGAAAACAATATACCACACTAGTAAACATAAAATGTGACACCCCCAATGATCATTTTTATGATTAAAAGTAACCAAAAGAAGAAGTGGGGAATGAAAGGTTAATAAAATAGGTACTTGTCACTTCCAGTTTTTCGGTATGCTTAACAAAACACTGTTGATGTCTTGAGAACTGTTTGCTAATCTAGTTCCCTGAAAGTGCTGTACCCAACTGCAAAACTGCAGAATGTACTTCCTCACCCATTTGGACGCAAACCGCCCACTCGCCCTGACCCATCAATAAACTTTCCTATCTGCCCTCTCCAAGGAAAGTATATAAGCTCTGCTTAAGCTGTTCTCAGGACTCTGTGCTCTATTCAAGGGAGCTCTGACCCCAGCATGCTGGACCCCCATAAATCCTTGGCTGTTGCATGAGACAGTCTCTGGTAGTCTCTTCCTCCGACACTCGCCTGACCTTTACATTGGTAAAATAATAAGTGTCATCTTTGCTTTTTGTGTCCAGAATATTACTGTGATAAAATGTATATGTAGATAAGGTGACGTGAGTATTTCTTCCACCATTTCTGGGAGCAATATTTTGAAGAAGTATAAATTAGTATTGGGGGTACAAATAGGTATATCCTGTGACTCTGAATATAGAGATAATGCATGAATAGACCATAATGTGAATAAATAATACAATGGGTTCCAAATTTAAATAATGGATTCCATTGATATCTGAAAATATACAGGAAATCTTATATTGATATACATACATTCATTTCAACCACTAATACATCTAATGGTAATATTAGGATTATGGTTTATCATGAAGAGTGTGTGAGTTTTGCTTCAAAAGTGATCATGGAAATTAAAAATAATGTGTTTGGAAAGAAGTCTCATGAAAAGCCCAGTCAAGAAACCTAGAGGAATTTATGTGTTCTGAAGCAGGAAGTGATGAAAGTGAAACAACTGCCTATAAGTTTGCTAACTTGTGGATGGAATATATATCCTATCATGTGCATAAATTGAAGAAATAGTATTGTACCAGTGCTGAATAAAAATGACCTTCAAAATACACATCATGTCCCACTGGAATCTACTTGCATTGTTGTTAAACTGGGTCAGTTACTCTAAAAATCATAGTATTTGTATGCAAAATAAACTGAAGTTAGTTTTAAGTACTGGAAACAAATATGTATTTCAGGTGGATGAATATTTCTGTGAAAAATCTTGTGAAAAGTTGATTATAAATCCATATACATGAACATGAATGAATTTAGAGAGTGTATATAAGACACATATATTTCTGGAGAGTATATATACATATATATATATATATATATATATATATATATATATATATACACACACACACACACACACACACACATACACACACACACAAAATACACACACACACACAGACATTAAATTAGCAATATATATGCCAATCGAAATTTATCATTATATATATATCATCCACAGATGCAAAAATATTTCTTTAATTGAACATGGATTTATGTATAATGTTGTTCAACTAGGAAGCTCACCTATAGGTTGAATTTTCAGTTCCAACAGCGTTTAAGAGGAGTGACCACTTCTCACAAATTGTATTTGCCAAATCAGCCACCTCACAAAAATGTACATGTGATACCAGGTATGATTCTATATGTGCATTTAAAAGTACATGTGCTAAATAGGATACAGAGAAAGGGAGACAGGAATTCACATATTTGTTAACCTTAAAAACACATGGAGAACTATTTAAATTAAATATTGACTAGATTTATAACACCTACCATTAATCATGCAAAATACAAGTACAACTATACACTATGATTTCTCCTAACTGCTTGTATTCCTATTCTGTTTGTGTTATTTTTCTCCATCATATTAGGAGTAGTAGTCAGAGTCTAGTAGGGTATGGGTTCATGTCAGAGATTCAGTATTTTGAATGGAAAATTGTAAAATGAATGCAATGTGTATGTAAATATGTGCTACAAAAAAATGTTCACACTCTCATCCAGAACATTGCCTTGACATTGCCTTTGTTCCGAGTAAGACACAATTAGAGGAGAAAAGTTAGAAAATCTGTGAATATATATCAGGAATGAAAAATGCTCAGGAGTTCACAACCTCCGAGGTGGTAAAGGAGTTTTCAAAAGTAAGGGACAGGGTAAACATTTCTCAAACATGGAGCTCTGCTGGTGTAAAGACTTCTTGAGAAACTTCCTCTGAGGTTGGGCACTTAAAAATATATGTTGTTGTTAGGAGCTTTAGCTTCCTTTGTTGGGAGACCATCAAATCTGGGTGTGCAACAATGTGACCTGGAGGATATTGTTTCTAATTTTCCAATGAACATGAGGCAGCCATGCTGAATACTCTCTTTGTAGTTTAACTATGGTCACTGGGTTGTAAGTGTCTCCACGTGTGGACTGTGAAGCCATTTGGTCATTCTCCAATTTTCGTGGTGTTTCTCACAGGTGCACTGGGAGTTTGGTATTTGCTTCATGAAATACAAGGAGCTAAACTGGGACACAGTGCTGGAGAGAGTTCTGTCCCGTGTGGAGGGTCACGGTCTGCATGAGAATGCACCAACCAGGATTCAATTCCACATAAGTTGCCCCCATTTCCATAGCAACCTGATTCTGAACATTGCCCTGAAACCTCTCTATATAAAAAACACCTTTGCATAGAAGGGTCTGCTGGCTGTACCATGTCAGTCACAAGCCTTTGGGAAGCCAATGGCAGATCCACATGTCACCACCACACATGTTTTATCACACACCTTCACACCACTGCTCTAGGCCCACTAATGAGCAGGATCCAACTTACTGGCATCACTGTTCTACACAAATTTCATGAAACCCAGTAAATCAAGGCACTGTCTGGTACACTCATCATCAGCAACAGGACATCCAAAAGTTCTACAGTGCCACCTGGTCATGGGAATTTCAAAAATTTCATGGTATTTATCAAGCCATTTGTCAAGGATGAAGTTGGAGGCTCTGGGGGTTTCAATTCATTCAGGAACCATTAAATGTTGAGGAAGCTCATTTCAATGAAAGCTCTAGAGAACACTCACAGGCAAGGCTTCCCAAAGAGTAGCCAAAAGGTCACATGAAGCCAGGCCCATTGAGGTCTACAATGTGAGGTCCATGCGTGTTTTGACTCAACTGTGGCTGCAAAGTCTTTCAGAATAAAATCATGTGATATCCTGGCTGAGATTCCCAGTGCTCTGTGGAAAGCCACTCTGGGCTAGATCTCAGGTTCCAAGGGCAACTCTCATGCATGGCCTAGTAAAATTCAAACACAATTGATGACAATGCTTCTCTGAGGTCAGTTCCAGAACTCAGACTCTAAGGGGAATCACACCAGAGTTAAAGCCCAGGTAAACCCAGGCATCTCTTCCAACTGCCACACAACTTACCACAATTCAAAACAAAATTCTCCCACATGGCCCTTATCTTCTTCCATGTAGACCCTCATCATAACCTCTGGATGGAGTTTTCCATGAGGGACACAGACCAAGACAATGTCCAAAATAACCTACCTTTCCCCCGATTTGCCTAAAATCAGTGTGGCCTGGAAACCCTGACTGTGAACGAGGAGTGATCAAATAGGTCTGCCATTAATACTGCTTGGCTTCTCCAATTTGAGGCCTACTGACTGTGGGGTTTAGATTCTTTATGTGAATCGGAGTAATGAGAACACCCAAGCACGTATGGGCTAGCCTCTGCAGGGCTTTGAATAACTCACTTGACCCAAAGGATCCCTATTCTCACTTGATAGATGTCAGGAACCTTTGAAAGGAAGGCGAGAGTCTTCATCCACAATGACAGCTCTTTTGGCTATTTTGGTTCTGTATGCATCCATGGGATCTTTCTTTAGATCCATCAGGTGCTGAGAATCTAAGCCACAGCCTCACACAGGGCCAAGAGGCTGATTCAGACACACCCCTTTCCAAAGCAATTAAGCAAAGAGCCCTAGGTGATGCCCATTCATTTCCATTTGAAAACTGTTTTCTTCAGGCTTCACAAATTGGTGGCCCGAGGCAAAGAACTTGGTGACATTCATAGCAACAGAATAATAGGTAAGCAAAAGGAGTGCATATCCCACTTGAATCAAAGTGTGAAATATGATATATCAAGAACTATGTAATGTTTTGAACAACCTACAATAAAAATTAATTAAAAAAAAAAAAGGCCCAAAGCAGGGTTTCTCCACTGAGATTTAGTGGTCACACATATTTCTGATTTTTCTGAGATGCTCACAATTCACTTGAGCTATCCAGTACATGGCCATGTCACAGAGTTTGGAGGTGGTACATACCTTAGAGACAAAACCATGAGACTATTCTGGAGAGGGGCCAGAATTCTGGAAGAAAACTGTAACTTAGGAAGATTGCAGGTGTTACCCATTGATAAGGCAATCTGAACTCCATTCATAAATTGGGCAGGATGAATTCTGGGAAGCTTTCTACTAGACAGGACACATCCATTGATGCATTCTTTTTTCTAATGAGTACAACCACGGACACAGTGAGGTAAACAGACATAGAAACACTCGCCTTGTCAAATGACTTACAATAAACAGTTCATTCCACAG
This sequence comes from Callospermophilus lateralis, assembly GCF_048772815.1. Lineage (NCBI taxonomy): Eukaryota > Metazoa > Chordata > Mammalia > Rodentia > Sciuridae > Callospermophilus > Callospermophilus lateralis. The sequence goes on from NW_027510929.1 coordinate 64,086, forward strand.
CACATAAAGCGCCTTGCCTACCTATTCTCAGAAAATGAGACAAAACCACAAACCAACACCCACAAAGGCAGCTCCTTCCCCCAAGAAGGTCTGTTACTATCCGGAGTGTCCTCTGACTGGTGGGCCATATTATTTTCCCCCTAAATGGCCTGAAATGTCTCAGATCTGGTCTCCTTGGCCAACTCTGTGAAGGTGTCAGGACCCAGAGGTGAGCCACTACCTGCTTTCTCAGGAAAGGCCCCTCTTCAGAGCTTTACTGGCATTTTGCAATCCTCACATCAATAGGTACCAAGAAAGACTTACTCTGTCCTTGGTAAATCCAAACAAGTGAGACCACTGGGACTGGGACTGGGACTGACTCTGGGTGCCTGGCTTCATGAATCTCAAGTTCTGAGATTTCCTTCACTAAGGAAGTGATGTGAGGTCACTTCCTTCAGGAACTGAATGAGGTCACTGCCTTGGCAATCACTTTGTCCAACCAGTGGCTTCCAAGTCTCACATGAAAAGGAGGCTGTCCCTAATTCCTGTGACACTTTCACAAGTTAGAATCTTATATCAACCATAGGCACCCGGGAACAGCTACCCACACAGGCCTGGTTTGGTCCATCTTCTCTACATTAAGAATAGAGAGGCTGATTCAGACAGAAACCTTCATCCTGACCAGGTTGTTTGCCATTGAACATGACTTTTGCTCTCTCAGGTCCTTCATAGCTGCGTATATATTCTCCAGTGATCATTTCAGCATGGAACTTTGAGGGTCTCAGTAGGTGGAAGACCCCCTACATTTCTTTACTGTAAGACCAACTCTGTCCCTTCCCTCTGTAAATTTAGATTGAGGGAACAGTGTATGGTTAGGGTTAACAACATGTTTTATTTGTGTTAGGAATCATTCTGCTGGATGAATAATGGTATTGGGAACCTGAAATATTTATAAGAATATGTATTTGAAATATAAGTATGAAAAGAGAAATCTAGGTAAGATTTGAAGCCAGGAAGGGCATTGGGCCCTTGATTATGATATTTAGCTTTGAATTACATTCTGCAATGTGGTCGCAGGTAAATCTACATACAATGGAATAAAACCTAGTACCTCAGATGCCTGAATGTCGAAGAGAACATCCAGTCAAAAAGGGATAGTCAGTAGGATTAGGAAAATAGTAGGTTTAGGTTGAAGAGTGAGTCTTTGAGTTGGAAATATAGTTCTTTAGCAATAGGGTTTCGTTTAGAGACTGAATGAAAATATCAGCACATATGAAGAGTCAGTCACAATGATGAACTGGGGAAAATATGTAGGAAAGCAGATATAAAATAGAGACATTAGGAAATCAGGCAAAGTATAAAGTGAGTAACAGGATTAGACATTTTCAACAGGGTTGAGGTTGAATATATGATATTAGAAGAAACAAATATGTAGTCACCAATAGGATTGAAATTTGAGAGCATTAGGCGACCTGGACATGGATGGTTTTAGTAATATATATTCACGTTTAATTTAGGTTTTGGTACAATCATAAGTGTTACCTTTACATTTGTGTCCAGAATATTACTGTGATAAAAATGTATATGTAGATCAGGTGATATGAGTATTTCTTCCACCATTATGGGGAGCAATATTTTTACAACCTATAAATTAGTATTGGGGAAAAAAATAGGTGTACCCTGTTTTGATGAATATAGAGATGATGAATGAATAGACCAAACTGTGAATAAATAATATAACTGGACCCAACATTAGAAATTGGAATTGGAATAAATTGATATCTGAAAATATACAGGAAATCTTATATTGATATTGGCATACATACATTAATTACAACCAGTTTGTACATCTAATGGTAATATTAGTGTTACGGTTGATCATGAAGAGTGTGTGAGTTTTGCTTCAAAATTGAATATGCAAATCGGAAATAATGTGTTTGCAAAGAAGTCTCATGAAAGACCAGTCAAGAAACATGGAGGAATACATGTGTTCTGAAGCAGGAAGTGATTGAAAGTGAATCAAAAGTTTTAAATCTTGAAATTTTGGATGAAACATTTATCCTTTGATGTGCATAAACTGAAAAAATAGTACTGTACCAGTGTTGAATAAAAATGAATGTCAAAATACACATCATGTCCCATAGGAATCTACTTGCATTGATATTAACCTGGGTAAGTTACTGCAGAAATATTAGGATTTGTATGCACCTTTCATTGAAGTTAGTTTTCAGTACTAGTAAACAAATATGTGTTTCAGGGGGATGAATATTTCTGAGAATAATCTTGTAAAAATTTGATTATAAATCCACATACATGAATATGAATGTATTTAGGGAGTGTATAATAAGACACATATATTTTATATTTTAAAAAATCTGGAGATTGTATATATATATATATATATATATATATATATATATATATATATACACACACACAAACACAAAACACACACAGACATTAAAGAGTAGCAGTATATATGCCAATCGAAATTCATGGTGAAATATATATCGTCCACTGATCCAAAAATATTAATTTTACTGAACATGGATTTATGAATAATGTTGTTCAACTAGGAAGATCACCCATAGGTTGAATTTTAAGATCCAACAGCATTTACGAGGAGTTATCTCTTCTCATAATTTTTATCTGCCACGTCAGCCTCCAAACAAGTATGTACATGTGATACCAGCTAGGATTCTATATGTGCATATAAAAATACATTTGCTGAATAGGCTACAGAGAAAGGGAGATAGAAATTCACATATTTGTTAACTTTAAAAACACATGGATAACTATTTCAATTAAAAATTATCTAGATTTATAACACCTACCCTACATAATGCAAAAGGCAAGTCCAACTATACACCATGCCTTCTCTGTACTGCTTGTATTTCTATTCTCTTTGGGTTATTTTTCTCCATCATATTAGGATTAGTAGTCAGAGTCTAGTAGGGTATGGGTTAGTGTCAGGGATTCAGTATTTTTAATGGGAAATTGGAAAATGAATCCAATGTGTATGCAAATATGTGCTACACAAAAATCTTCCCACTCTCATCCACAACAATGCCTTGACATTACCTTCACCCCAGGTAAGACACAATTAGAGGAGAAGAGTTAGAAAATCTGTGAATGCAAATCTGGAATGGAATATGCTCAGGAGTTCACAACCTTGGAGGTGGTAGAGCAGTTTCCAAAAGTAAGGGACATGGTAAACACTCCACAAACATTGAGCTCTGCTGGCCTAAAGACTTCTTGAGAAACTGCCTCTGAAGCTGGGCACTTGAAATATATGTTGTATTAAGGAGTTTTAGCTTCTTTTGTAGTGAGACCATCAAAGCTGGGTCTGCATCTATATGACCTGGAGAACATGGATTCTTATTTTCAAATGAACCTGAGGCAGCAGTGCTGAATTCTCTCTTTGTAGGTAAAGTGTGGCCACTGGAGGCTAAGTTTCATCCCGTGTGGACTGTGAAGCCATTTGGTCCTCCTCAAATTTTTGTGGTGGTTCTTGCTGCTGCACTGGGGCTTTTGGTTCTTGCTGCTGCACTGGGCTTTTTGAACAACAAGTTCAACTGGGACACAGTGCTAGAGGGAGTTCTGTCACGTGTGGTGGGTTAGGGTCTGCAGGAGAATGAAACAACCAGGCTTCTTTCTCACATAGCTTGCACCCTTGACCATATCAACCTGATTCTGATCATTACCTTGAAAGCTCTCCAAATAAAAAGATGCCTTTACAAATAAGGGTCTGCTGGCTGCACCATGTCAGTCACAAGCCATTTGGAAGCAAATGGGCTAATCACATGGACCCACCACAGATGTTTTATCACACACGTGGCTACCACTGCTCTAGGCCCACTACTCAGCAGGCTCCAACTTACTACCATCTCTGTTCTACATTATTTTTATAAATTCCAGTCAATCAAGGCACTCTCTGGTACACTCATGATCAGCAGCAGGACATCCAAAGATACTCCAGTGCCACCTGGTCATGGGAATTTCAAAAATTTCAAAGTATTTATCTAGCCATTTTTCAAGGATGTAGTTGGGAGGCACTGTGGCTTTCAAGAACCATTAAATGTTGAGGAAGCTCATTTCAGTGAAACTCTGGAGAACTTTCATAGGCAACGCTTCCCATAGAGTGGCCAAAAGGTTACATGAAGCCAGGCCTATTGAGGTCTACAATGTGAGTTCCATGTGTGTTTTGACTCTCAAGTATGGCTGCCAAGTCTTTAAGAATAAAATCATGGGATAATTTGGCTGAGATTCCCAGTGCTCTGTGGAAAGCCACCCTGGACCTTGATCTAAGTTTATAAGGGCGACTCTCATGCATGGCTTCCTAAAATCCCAACTCGATTCATGGCAATACTTCTCTGAGGTCACTTCCAGAACTCAGTCTCTAAGGGGATTCACACCAGAGTTCAAACCCAGGTGGACCCAGTCATCTCTTCCAACTGCCACACAAATGACCACAATTAAAACCAAAATAGTCCCACATGGCTCTCATCTTCTTCCATATAGACACTCATCATAACCTCTAGCTGGAGGTTTCTATGAGGAGCGCAGGACAAGACAGTGTCCAAAATACGCACTCTTGCTCGTCATTTCCATAAAGTCAGAGTGGCCTGGACACCCCTTCTGTGAACCAGAAGTGATCAAAAAGGCCTACCATTAATACTGCTCAGCTTCTCCAATTTGAGGCCTACTGACTGTGGGGTTTAGATTCTTTATGTGCATTGGGGTCATGAGAAAACCCAAGCACCTATTGGCTAGCCTCCGCAGGGCTTTGAAGAAGTCATTTGACCCAAAGGATTCCTATTCTCACTTGATAGAGGTCAGGAACCTTACAGAGGAAGGCAAGAGATTTTATCCACAATGACTGCTCTTTTGGCCATTTTGGTTTTGGATGCACACATGGCATCTTTCTTTAGATCCATCAGGTGCTGAGAATGCAAGCCACAGCCTCACACACAGCCAACAGACTGGCTCAGACACATCCCTTTCAAAAGCAATTACTCAAAGAGAGACAGGTGATGCTCATTCATTTCCATTAGAAAACTGTTTTATTCAGGTTTCACAAAGTGGTGCCTTAGGCAAAGACCTTCCTGACATTCAGTGCTACAGAACAATAGGTAAGCAAAGGCCCAAAGCAGGGATTCTCCACTGAGACACTCATGATCACACAGATATCTGAGTTTCCTGAGATTCTCGCCATTCCCTTCAGCTATCCAGTACACAGCCATGTCACAGAGCTTTGAGGTGCTACATATCTTGGTCACAAAACCATGAGTCTATTCTGGAGAGTGGCCAGAATTCAAGAAGAAAACAGAAACTTAGGAAGACAGCAGGTCTTGCCCATCAATAAGGCAAGCCTCCGTCCTTTCATAAATTGGGCAGGATGAATGTGGGGAAGCTTTCTCCTAGACAGGACACATCCATTGATGCATTTTCTTTTGTAATGTCTACAACCATGGACACAGTTGGATACACAGACATAGAAACACTTGCTTTGTCAAATGACTTACTAGAAACAGTCCATTCTAAACCAAAGAAACCACCTTTCCTACCTATTCTCAGAGCATGAGACAAAACTACATACACACACTCATTCCCACAAAGGCACCTTTTTCCCCCAAGAGGGTCTGTGACTATCAAGAGTGTCCTCTGCCTTGTGGGCCATACTATGTTCCCCCGAAATGGCTTCTCTATTCTCAAATCTGGACTCCTTGGCCCACTCTGTGAAGTTGTCAGGAGCCAGCGGTGAGCCAATACCTGCTTTCTCAGGAAAGACCCCAATTCAGATCTTTCCTGGCATTTGGCCATCCTCACAACTGTAGATACCAAGAAAGATTGACTCTCTCCTTGGTAAATCCAAAAAGTGAGACTTCTGTGACTGTTATTGGGCCTGACTCTGGCTGCCTGTTTTCAGGGATCCCAAGTTCAGAGAGTTCCATCACCAAGAAAGTGAGGTAGGTCACTTCCTTCATGAAGTGAATGAGCTCACAGCCTTGGCAACCACTTTGTCCTAACAGTTGCTTCCAAGGGTCCCATGAGATGGAGGCTGCCCCTACTTCCTGTGACACTTTCACAAGTTAGAATGGTATATCAACCATTGGTACCGGGGAAAAGATCTCCACACAGGCCTGGTTTGGTCCATTTGCTCTATATTAAAAAGAGAGAGGCTTATTCAGACACATCCCTTCATAGTGACCAGGTTGTTTGCCATGGAAGCTAACTTTTGCTCTCTCAGGTCCTTCATAGCAGTCTACATCTTCTTCGGGGATCATTTCTGCATGGATCTTTGATATTCTCAGCAGGTGGAAGATCCCCAACATTCCTCTTTTGTAAGACCAACTCTGTCCCTGCACTGCTCTAAAGTTAGATTGAGGGAACAGTGTATGGTTAGGGTTAATAATATGTTCAATTTTGGTTAGCAATCATTCTGCTGGATGAATAATGGTATTGGAAACCTGTGATATTTACAAGAATATATAGGTAAAATATAACAGAAATCTAGGGAAGATTTGAAGCCAAGTAGGGCATTGGGCCCTTGAGTGGGATACTTAGCTTTGAATTATATTCTGCACAGATGTCTCAGATAAGTCAATATACAATGAAATTGGATCTTGTACCTCGGATGATTGAATAACAAACAGAACATCTAGTCATAAAGGAATAGTCCGTAGGATTACCAAGGTAGTCAGCAGGTTTATAAAGAAGAGTGAGTATAGGATTTGGACCAAAAGTTCTTTACAAATAGGGTTTCGGGTAGAGAGTGAATGTAAATGTCAGCACATGTGAAGAGTCAGTCACAATGATGAACAGGGGAAAATATGTAGGAAAGCAGACATAAATAGAGACATTAGGAAATCAGCAAAAGTATAAAGTGTGTAATTGGTTTAGACATTTTCAACAGGGTTGAGTTTGAATATATAATCTTAGGAAGAAACAAATATGTTGTCACAAATAGGATTGAATTCGAGAGCATTAGGTAACCAGGACTTGGATGTTTTTTTGTAATCCATGTTCACTTTCCATTTAGGCTTTTTTAAAATCATAAGTGTGACCATTGCATTTTGTGTCCAGAATATTATTGTGATAAAATGTATGTGTAGATCAGGTGACATGAATATTTCTTCCACCGTTTCTGGAGCAATGTTTTGTAGACGTATAATTTAGTATTTGGGGTACAAATAGGTGTACCCTGTGTCTATGAATATGCAGATTATATATGAATAGACCATACTGTGTATAAATAATATAACTGGTTCCACTTTAAATAATGGATTGAATTGATATGTGAAAATATAAAAGAAATCTCATATTGATATGCAATCATTCATTCCAACCACTTATACATCTAATGGTAATATTAGGGTTATATTTTATCCTGAAAAGTGTGTGAGTTTTGCTTCAAACGTGATTATGGAAATCAAAAATAATGTGTTTGGAAAGAAGTATCATGAAAAGAATAGTCAAGAAACCTGGAGGAATTCATGTGTTCTGAAGCAGGAAGTGATTGAATGTGAAACACATGCATATAAATTTGCGAACTTTTGAATGAAATATATACAGTATGATGTGCATAAGCTGCAGAAATAGTAATGTAGCAGTGTTGAATAAAAATGAACATCAAAATACACATCATGTCCCCTAGGAATCTACTTGCATTGATATTAATCTGGGTCAGTTACTGTAGACATATTAGGATTTTTATGCACCATTTACTGAAGTTAGTTTTCAGTACTAGGAAACAAATATGTATTTCAGGTGGATGAATATTCTGAGAATAATCTTGTGGAAACTTGATTTTAAATCCATATAAATCGCAAAACATTATAAACAAAAAACACACACAGACATTAAAATGTAGCATAGTATATGCCAATTGAAATTCATCTTGAAATATATATCATCCACTGATCCAAAACTATTTGTTTAATGAACTTGGATTCATGAATAATGTTGTTCAACTAAGAAGCTCCCCCATAGTTTGAATTTTCTGTTCCAACAGTGTTTAGGAGGAGTGATCTCCTAAACGTGTATGCAAATATGTGCTACACAAAAATATTTCCACTCTCATCCAGAACAATGACTTGATATTACCTTCGCCCCAAGAAAGACACAATTGGAATAGAAGAGTTAGAAATTCTGTGAATACATATCTGGAATTAAAATGCTCGGGAGTTCACAACATTGGAGTTTGCAGAAGAGTTTCCAAAAGTAAGGGAGAGGCTTGATAGACCCAACCTGATTTTTTATTAAAATTGGGAACCATCTTGCCACAAAGCCGTGAAAAGATAATTTTGGCTTTACTCTAAATTACTGCAAATTCTGAACCTGCTTGGAACGCCTGCCCGTGCCTTGAACTCATCCACACCTGGCTCTCTGACCAGATAACAGTACTTTCTGAAACTTTAGTGACACCTCATAAATATTGGCCTTCCCTGGCCAGACAACAACCCTCTCTGAGGCCCTAATGGTCCTCATTATTTCTGATATTGGGGCCAGCAAAAAAAAAAAAATGTAAACTACCATTAGTGTGATGCTTTCAAAGTTTTGTTATCTGTAACCACCCGTTTGTGTAACTTTCTGGGCTATATAGCTGGGCTGTAGGAAAGGTGGGGTTGCTGTCTTGTTCCCGCCATTTTGGGAAGGAGAGGCAGCCCAGCCTGTTGAAATAATAAGCTTGCCTTAATTTGATTTTAATTGGAGTCAGTGGTCTTTTCTTGCATCCTAGTCCAAAATTTTGGAGTTCCCCAGTGAGATGACCCTGCCCGAGCAGATCATAAAACCAGACTGCTGAAAATTCTGAAGCTGGCCTTCCCTCCAGGGCACTGGGCTGGAGAACCACTCTAGGAGGTGCACAACTTGAGATGTTCCAAGGCCTTGGAGTGAGCCGTCAGTCTGGGGAGCACTGCAGTGAACCACCACACTAAAACTATTATCAAGCCCCTGGTGGAGGAGGCCTCCATAGGTAAGTGGCGCCTTTATAACATCTGATATCTGGTTAAGGGAGATCTCTTCTGATGACAGAGAGGTGGACTGGGGAGCCTCACATACACTCCTGTCCAGGACAGTAATGAGAATCATGCTGTCCTCTGTTCTGTTCTGTAGGGAATTCCTCTGGAAGGGTAGAGAGGTGCCGATGGGCACACACACGCTCCTACCCTGGAGCTTTAGCAAGATGTTGCATTGCTCCTCTGTTTTTCTGTTTCGGCACCAGGATTCTGTTTTTCTGTGTTTTATTCTGTGGTCTATATGTTTTTTGTTGTTTTTTTTGTGCGTTTTTTTGTTTGATTTCTGTGGTAAAATTTTAAGGATATTGGACGTGAAAAAGGGTAACAAAGCAAGTAAGCCTGACACCCTTTCGACTGTGTTTTAAGGAACTGTGATGAACTTTACCCACCTTTGTTAAGCAGGAAGAAAGAAGCCCCTAGCTGGCTGCCTGGAGCACACCCACTGCACAGGGCAATGCCTGCTGGGGAACGAAGAACTGAGTATACCCCAGGTTAACAAGTGAAACTCTTTAAAATCCCTTGTCCCTCCAGATCATGAGAGTCACAACCTTTTGGCAGAGTCCCCTTGTTTTTCCTTTGTTAGCAAAGCAATAAACCTCCATTTTCTTTTTCTCAAAACCCTGTCCTCATTATTAAATTAGCATTAATTTGCTTCAGGGTCAGAAACCGAACTTTAAGTTACAAATTTTGATACCCGGCCCCGTCCCAGAACTTTTTGAGAGCTGACGACTGAAATGTTAGGAGATGGTGCATGCTTGGAGTGGACCCAAAACAGAAGAGCTAATCCTGTAAGTAAAAGGAGGGACTGAGGGACCCCAGCAACTGCCAAAGCCCTGTTGCTTCAGGGAATTCCCTCCTTCCTTCCCTGCACTGTAAGAATTATGACACCTCTGTCTTCTTTTAAAAGAGAAAAATAAAAAGGGGACACTAAATGCAGTAAAGTCACCATGGAGACCCTTGATTTTACATTTCAGGTAGCTTCTCTGTGAAAACATCTGGTCCCCTTGTGGGGACATCTGTGGTGCCACTGGTGCAGGAGATTTTTCTCTTATCTGCTCTGTTTTAAAGGCTTCTGTCTGTCAGCCATATTCTGGAGTTCCTTTCTGTCTGTCTTGTGCCTTTGTTTTTGGCACTTTAAGACATGTGCAATAATGTGTTTATATTATAAATTGTTTCTTGAGAATGATCTTAGCTGAATGTGTGTCTAAATGATGATGTTTTATTGTAAAAATCTGGTATCTGAATGCGTTTTTTGAAGCATTGCACAATATTGCAGTTAAAAGTCGGGTTTAGGTAATTGTTTAGTTTTTGATTTCAGATAATTCATGCCAGAGAACTTAAATACTTAGGATGGAAAACTAAAGAACTCTACTTCCAAGTTGTCAAGAAACTTCCCAATCATGCAGTCTTTTTTTCTCCAATTCTGAATTGGGTAGCCTGGGAAAATGTCACTGTGTTTACCAGTGCATTAATTTGGACAAGGATAGTAAATCATAGTATGATATCTGTTGACAAAACAAGATGTAAAGATATAAAATTTTGTGAATTGTATCTTAAACTTGTAGCATAATTTTCAACATCCTAACCAGAAAATTATGGTTAAAATGCCTTAGGCCTGAGGTGTCTGCTCAGAATAGCAGTTTTTTCCTGCTCCTTCCAGACCTCAGCCAGGAATTCTGTTGAAATGCAAATGAAAGTCTCCTGTAAGCTCAGTAGGAGACTGATCTGAGGCCTAAGGGAAAAAAATGGTAAATTGTATGGTATTTACTAATTACCGGCCAGTCATTTTTTCTAGGACTCATAATTTTTTCTTAGATTCTTTTTTTTTTTTGAGTTTATGATTTTGATCCTACAGACCTAGGTTAATGTTTTTCTGATCAGTTTTATCTTTGACCAACTGTGGAGTTTTAAAAACATTGCAATGGTGATTTCACCTGTGAAAAGCTACAAGGCCTTCACTATTATTAGGTGTGCACACTTTTGTTATGTGTTTTATGTCTCTCTCTCTCTCTCTCTCTCTCTCTCTCTATATATATATATATATATATATATATATATATATATATATATATATATACACATATGTCCGTATATCATTCAAATGATACACAAATTAACATATATAAGGAGCACTCATATAAAAAAGCGCTCATAAAAACAAATTTTAAAAAGTGAACCACAGATCTTTAATTCACGTGGTTTAAATGTTTCAATTTAGATTGGATAAACAGATAAATATAAATGTCTTCAAATTTATGCCTATAAGTTTTTCTAGGTGTTCAAAAATCTAATAAAATATTATTGTCTACCAAAGGTCTATATGACTTTGTTCTAGGACTTTTCCTTCAACCAAAAAATGGTTTACACTGTTCAATACATTTGTCTAATATTTTGATTAAAAAGTAAAGTAAATTTCATTTGGATTTACTCATTCATGAGTGTTTTTGTTTGATATCTGATTGATATACTAAGGTCTATCAATTTTTAGTACAAAATCTGTATAAAATGTTTACAATCTTATACAGACTTTCTACTAAAGTCTGTGTAAGATTGTAAAAATTAGTCATGTGTTAAAGAGACAAAAATTTCTTAAAACATAAGATTACTCATAACATTGTGTTTATTAAGTCTTATTTTTTCCAGAGCAAGCAACCATAAAAATTAAACAACTGTTTAAAACAGAACTGTTATTTTAGAGCACTGTACTGCCATTTCTTTAAAAGATAAACTTGGTTAATGTAGAAACATCAATGTAACTGTGATGCTATTAATGTGCTCATATCTTCCAGTTATACAACTCGATAAGGTAGAAACATTAAAAGAGCATTATATCAAGCTGGTGTTCTGAAGTTGTATGGTAAATAAAATATATATTGGGGATTTATTTACCTGTTATCAATAAGATATGTAAAGTTTTATGTTACACTTTACATTGTGCAACAATTTAAATGTATTTTTAAATTAATGAGAGCCTAATCTATTTGAATGTTAAAAACATTCAGCCATTCTTTAATTCATGTTTCAAAAGTGATATTATATGGTGTTAGCTAATGTTCATGTGACCTCAAACAATTTATGTAAACTTTGTAAAAGGATATTAAAAAACGAAGATCAGCTTTAGAACTAAAACACTTATGATTTATAAAGAGCCCTGTCTTACCTGAGATAAGGCTCTGTGTCCCATCTTACTACATGTGAGAATGACTACGAAAGCAGTAGGTCAGATTTTATTTCATTTAAAGTTATGTTCAAAAGTTTTGTTTTTTTCTTTTTTTTTTTTCTCTCAAGTTTACTAGGATCTCAAACAGGGAATATAAAGTAAAACTCACCCAAAAAATTCAGGGTAGCATTACATTAACTAAGTATTTTTACTCTTGTTAAAAAATTTTGTTTTTTAATTTGCTTATAAGTGATCTAAAGATTCCCTGTTGGTGTTTTAACTATGGCTGGAATCTTTCAGAATAAAATCTTGTGATATCCTGGCTTAGATTCCCAGTGCTCTGTGTAAAGTCACCCTGGGCCAAGATCTCAGATTCCAATGGTGAATCTCATGTGTGGCCTCCTGAAATCTCAACACAATTCATGGCAATACTTCTCTGAGGTCAGTTACACAACTCAGTCTCTAAGGGGAATCACAACAGAGTTCAAGCCCAGGTGGACCCAGGCATCTCTTCAAATTGCCACACAAATGATGACAATTAAAACCAAAACACTCTCACATGGCCCTCTTCATCTTTTTATATAGACACTAATCATAACCTCTAGCTGGAGGTTTCCATGAGGGGCACAGCACAAGACAGTGTCAAAAATAATCTCCCTTGTCCCTCATTTGCCTAAAGTCAGGGTGGCCTGGACAACCTTAGTGTGAACCAGAAGTGATCAAATAGGCCTGCCGTTAATACTACTCCACTTCTCAAATTTGAGGCCTACTGACTGTGGGGTATAGATTTTTAGTGTGAATTGGAGTTACAAGAAAACCCAAGCACCTATTGTCTCCCCTCTGCAGCCCTTTGAAGAACTTATTTGGCACAAATGATCCCTATTCTCACTTGATGGAGGTCAGGAATCTTACAGAGGAAGTCGAGAGGCTTCATCCACAATGACTGATCTTTTTTCCATTTAGGTTTTGGATGCCCACATGGGATCTTTCTTTAGATTCATCAGGTGCTGAAAATCTAAACCACAGGCTCACACAGGGCCAAGAGGCTGATTCAGATACATCCATTTCCAAAGCAATGAAGCAAAGAGCCACAGGTGATGCCCATTCATTTCCATTTGAAAACTGTTTTCTTCAGGCTTCACAAAGGGGTGGCCTGAGGCAAAGACCTTTCTGACATTCAGAGCAACAGAACAATAGGTAATCAAAAGGCCCCAATCAGGGTTTCTCCACGGAGACTTTCCTTGTTACTCTAATATGTGAGTTTTCTGAGTTGCTCGCCATTCCCTTCAGCTATCCAGTACATGGCCATGTCACAGAGCTTGGAGGTGGTACATATCTTGTACAAAAATACATGATACTAATCTTGAGAGTGGCCAGAATTCATGAAAAAATGGAAAATTAGGTAGATAGCAGGTGTTGCCCATGGATAAGGCAAGCCTCAGTCCATTCATTAATTGGAAAGGATGCATGCTGGGAAGCTTTCTACTAGACAGGACACACCCAATGAGCTATTTTTTTCTAATATCCACAAAGAAAAACACAGTGGGATACATGGACATAGAAACAGTCTCCTTGTCAAATGACTTACTGGAAACAGTCCACTCCAATCCAAACAAACCTCCTTTTTTACCTATTCTCAGAACATGGAAAAAAACCACAAACACAAACCAACACCCACAAATGCAACTCCTTCCCCCAAGTAGGTCTGTCACTATCTGGAGTGTCCTCTGACTGGTAGGCCATATGATGTTCCCCACAAATGGCCTTTCTGTCTCAGATCTGGTCTCCTTGGTCAACTCTGTGAAGTTGTCAGGAGGCAGTGGTGAGCCAATTCCTGTCCTCTCAGGAAAGACCCCTCTTCAGAGCTTTCTTAGTATTTGGCAACCCTTACATCAGTAGGTACCAAGAAAGACTGACTCTGTCCTTAGTAAATCCAAACAAGTGAGCCCACTGCGACTGGGACTTGGACTGGCTCTGGTGCCTGGCTTCCTGGATCACAAAATTCAGAGAGTTCCATCGCCAAGGAAATGAGGTGAGGTCACTACCTTCAGGAAATAAATGAGGTCCCTGTCTTTTCCACTACTTTGTCCTAACAGTTGCATCCTAGTGTCTCCTGACATGGAGGCTGCCCTACTTCCTGTGATACTTTCACATGTTAGAATGGTATAGAAACCATAGTCACCTGGGAACAGCTCTCTACACAGGCCTGCTTTGGTCCATCTTCCCTGCATTAAGAATAGAGAGGCTGACTCAGACACATCCTTTTATCCTGACCATGTTGTTTGCCATGGAATATGACTTTTGTTCTCTCAGGTCTTTCATAGCTGCCTACATCTTCTCCAGGGATTATTTCTGCATGGATTTTGAGGTACTCAGCAGGTGGAAGATCTCCTAACTTCCTGTATTGTAATATCAACTTTATCCCTGCTCTTCTGTAAAGTGAGATTGAGGGAATATTGTATGGTTAGGGTTAATAGCATGTTCCATTTGGCTTAGGAATCATTCTGCTGGATGAATAATGGTATTGGGAACCAGCAATATTTATAAGAATATAGAGGTAAAATATAAGTATGAAAACAGAAATCTAGGTAATATTTGAAGCCCAGAAGGATTTGGGCTCTTGATTGGGATCCTTAGCTTGAGTAATGTTTTGCACCGAGGTCGATGCAAATCGATATACAATGGAATAAGACCCTGTACCTCAGATGATTGAATGTAGAAGAGAACATCCAGTGAAAAAGGGATAGTGTGTAGGATTAGAAAGATAGTCAGTAGGTTTAGGAGGAAGAGTGAGTCTAGGATTTGGACCAAAAGTTCTTTAGCAATAGGTTTCGGTTAGAGAGTGAATATAAATGGCACCATATGTGAAAAGTTGGGCACAATGATGAACTGGGAAAAATATGTAGGAAGGCAGACATCAATAGAGACATTAGGAAATCAGGCAAAGTATAACGTGAGTGATAAGATTTGACATTTTCAACAGGGTTGAGGTTGAATACATAATCTTAAAAAGAAACAAAAATGTAGTCACCAATTGGATTGACATTTGAGAGCATTAGGCAAACTGGACATGGATGTTTTTAGTAATCCATGTTCACATTCCATTGAGGCTTTATTGCAATCATAATGGTGACCTTTGCATTTTGTGTCCAGAATATTACTGTGATAATATGTATATGTAGATCAGGTGACATGAGTATTTCTTCCACCTTTTCTGGAAGCAATATTTTGAAAACATATAAATTAGTACTGGGGATACTAAGAGGTTTACCCTGTGTTGATGAATATAGAGATGATGCATTAATAGACCATACTGTGAAAAAATTATGTGACTGGTTCCAAATTTACATAATGGATTGTTTTAATATCTGAAAATATAGACGAAATCATATATTGATATATGTACATTCATTCCAACAAGTTATATATCTAATGGTATTATTAGGGTTACCGTTTATCATGAATAGTGTGTGAGTTTTGCTTCAAAAATGATAATGGAATCGAAAATAATGTGTTTAGAAAGAAGTCTAGTGAAAAGACCAGTCAAGAAACATAGAGGAATATATGTGTTCCAAAGGAGGAAGTGATTGAAAGTAAACCAAATATTTATAAATTTGTGAACTTGTGAATGAAAGGATATATTTTATGATGTCTATAAACTGAATAAATAATAACGCACCAAGTTTGAATAAAAATGAACTTTAAAAAACACATCATATCCAATAGGAATGTATTTGCATTGATGTTAAACTTGGTCAGTTAGTCTAGAAATATTAGGATTTGTAAGAACCCTTCCCTGAATTTAGTTTTCAGTACTAGGAAACAAATATGTATTTCAGTGGATGTATATTTCTGAGAATAAACTTGTTAAAAGTTGATTATAAATCCACATATATGAATATGAATGAATTCAGGTGGTGTATAAGAAGACATATATTTCATATTTTGGAAAATCTGGAGACTATATATATATATATATATATATATATATATATATATATAGAGAGAGAGAGAGAGAGAGAGAGAGAGAGAGAGAGAGACAAACACACACACATTATAATGTCGCAATATATATGTCAATCGAAATTCATCATGAAAAATAACTCATCCGCATATCCCAAAATATTCATTTTACTGAACATGGATGTATGTATAATGTTGTTCATCTAGGAATCTCACCCATGGGTTGAATTTTCTGTACCAACAGCGTTTAGGAGGAGTGATCTCTTCTCACAAATAGTATCTGCCAAGTCAGCCACCTTACAAGAATGTACGTGTGAAACCAGGTAGGATTCTATTTGTGCATATAAAAATACATGTGCTTAATAGGCTACAGAGAAAGTGAGACAGGAATTCATATATTTCTTAACTTTAAAAACACATGGAATAGTGTGTAGTGTCCCTCTTTATCCCTTTTGATTAACTTTGGCTTAAAAAAAAGAATTTTATTGAGAATTTTTGTATATATCTTTGTCAGGAATATTGCTCTGAAGATTTCTTTCCTTGATGTGTCTTTGTCTGATTTTGGTATGTGAGTGATAATAGCCTCATGGAATGAGTTTGGAGGAGTTCCATCCTTTTCTATTTTATGGAATAATTTGAGGAGTATTGTGATGAATGCTTCTTTGAAGGTCTTGTAGAACATGGCTGAGAATCTGTCTGTTCCTGGGCTTTGCTTGATTGGTAGGCTGTTGACAGCAACTTCTATTTCATTGCTTGAAATTGATTTGTTTAAATTGTTCACGTCCTACTAATTAAGTTTGGGTATATCTCTAAAATTTTATTGATGTCATCATGGTATTTTAATTTATTAGACTATAAATTTTCAAATTAGTTTTCAATTATTCTCTGTATTTTAGTTGTGTACTCTGTAAAAGTTCCTTTATGATCCTTAATTTTAGTAATTTGAGGTTTTTTTTCTTCATTAGCTTGGTTAAGGAAGTGTCAATTTTATTTATTTCTCAAAGATTAAATTTTGTGTTGTGTCAAAAAAAATAACACATGGAAAATTATTTCAATAAATTGAATAGATTTATAACTCCTACCTTATATTATGCAAAAGGCAAGTCCAACTATACACCATGTCTCTTCTGAAATGCTTGTATCTATTCTGTTTGGGTTCTTTTTCTCCATTATATTAGTATTAGTGGTAAGAGTCTCGTAGGGTATATGAATGTTTCTGAGAATAATCTTGTGAAAAGATAATTATAAATCCACATTCATGAATATGAAAAATTTAGGAAGTGCAAAATAAGACACATATATTTCATACTTTGAAAAATTTGGAGAGTATATCTATATTTATATCTATATATGTATATCTATATCTATATCTATATCTATATATATATATATATACACACACACACACACACACACACACAACACTCACAGACATTAAAAAGTACCAATATAAATGCCAATCGAAATTCATCAGTAAATATATATCATCCACAAATGCAAAAAATATTTATTTTACTAAACATGAGTTTATATATAATGTTTTTCTAATAGGACGCTCTCCTATAGGTTGAATTTTCATTTCCAAAAGCATTTAGGAGGAGTGAACACTTCTCACAATTTGTATCTGCCAAGACAGCCACCTCACAAAAATGTACGTGTGATACCTGGTAGGATTCTATATATGCATATAAATATACATGTGTGAATAGGCTACAGAAAAGGGAAACAAGAATTCACATATTTGTTAAGTTTAAAAACACATGGACAATATTACAATTAAAATTTGACTAGATTTATAACTCCAACCTTATATAAGGCAAATGTCAAGTCCAACTATACAACATGTCTCCTCTGAAGTGCTTGTATTTCTATTGTGTTGGGTTAATTTTCACGATTATATTAGGATGAATAGTCTGAGTCTACTAGGTATGGGTTATTGTCAGGGATTCAGTACTTCGAATGAAAAATTGGAAAATGAATCCAATGTGTATGTAAATATACGCTGCACAAATATCCTCCCGCTCTCATCCAGAACAATGCCTTGACATTACCTTCACCACAAGTAAGACACAACTAGAGGAGAAGAGTTACAAAATCAGTGAATACATATCTGGAATGGAAAATGCTAAGGAGTTCACATTCTGGAGGCGGTAGAGGAGTTTCAAAAAGTAAGGGACAGGGTAAACACTCCACAAATATGGAGCTCTGCTGGCCTAAAAACTTTTTGAGAAACTGCCTCTGAGCTTCCGCACTTGAAATATATGTTGTTTTCAGGAGATTTGGCTTCCTTTGTAGTGAGACCATCAAAGCTGGGTCTACATCTATGTGACCTGGAGGACATGGTTTCTTATTTTCCAATGAACAAGATGAAGCAGTGCTGAATCCTCTCTTTGTAAGTAAACTGAGGCCACTGGGGACTAAGTGTCTCCCCGTGTGGACTGTGAAGCCATTTGGTCCTCCTCCATTTTTTGTGGAGTTTTTGCTGCTGCACTGTGAGTTTGGTAGTTGTTTCACGAAATACTAGGAGCTAAACTGGGACACCGTGCTGGAGGGAGTTCTGTCACGTGTGGTGGGTCAGGGTCTGCAAGAGAATGCACCAACTAGGCTTCTATCTCTCACAGCTTTCCCCATTGCCCCCTTTTCCATATCAACCTGATTCTTAATTTTCCTCTGAAAACTCTCCATATAACAAGATGCCTTTACATATAAGGGTCTGCTGGCTGCACCATGTCAGTTACAAGTTATTTGGAATCCAATGGTAGATCAACAAGGCCCTTCCACGAATGTTTTATCAAACACCTCCCCACCACTGCTCTAGACCCACTACTCAGCAGGCTACAAACTACTGGCATCTCTGTTCTACACCATTTTCATGAAACTCAGTAAATCAAGGCACTGTCTGGTATAATCATGATCAGCAAAAGGACATCCAATGTTTCTCCAGTACCACCTGGTCATAGGTATTTCAAAAATTTCATGGTATTTATCTAGCCATTTTTCAAGCAAGAAGTTGGAGGCACTGTGAGTTTCAATTCATTCAGCAAAGATTAAATGGTGAGGAAGCTCATTTCAATAAAATCTCTGGAGAACTCTCACAGGCAAGGCTTCCCAAAGAGTGGACAAAAGGTCACATTAGGCGAGGCCCATTGAGGTCTATAATGTGAGGTCCATGTGTGTTTTGACTCTCAACTATGGCTGCCATTTCTTTAAGGATAAAATCATGTGATATCCTTGCTGAGATTCCCAGGCCTCTGTGGAAATCCACCCGGGGCCTAGGTCTCAGTTTCCAAGAGCGACTTTCATGCATGGCCTCTTAAAATCCCAACAAAATTCATGGCAATGCTTCTCTGAGTTCAGTTCCAAAACCCAGTCTCTAAGGGGAATCACACCAGAGTTCAAGCCCACGTGGACACAGTCATTTATTCCAATGCCACACAAATGAGCAACATTAAAACCAAAACACTCCCACATAGCCCTCATCTTATTCCATATAGTCAATCATCTTAACATCTGGCTGGAGGTTTCCATGAGGGGCGCAGCCCAAGACAGTGTCCAAAATCAGCTCTTTTGCCCCTCATTTGCCTAAAGTCAGGGTAGGCTGGACACCGTTTCTGTGAACCAGGAGTGAACAAATAAACCTGCCGTTAATACTTCTATGTTTCTCCAATTTGAGGTCTACTGATTTTAGGTATCAATTCTTTAGGTGATTTAGAGTCAAGCGAAAACACAAGCACCTCTGCAGGGCTTGAAGAACTCATTTGACCTAAATAATCCCTATTCTCATTTGATGGAGTGCAGCAACCTAACAGAGGAAGGCAAGAGACTTCATCCAAAATGAATGATATTTTTTGCCATTGTGGTTTTGGAAGCTCACATGGGATCATTCTTAAGATCCATCAGGTGCTGAGAATCTAAGCTACAGCCACACACAGGTCCAAGAGGCTGATAAAGACACATCCCTTTCCAAAGCAATTAAGCTAAGAGCCACAGGTGAGGCCCATTCATTTCCATTTGAAAACTGTTTTCTTCAGGCTTCACAAAGGGGTGGCCTGAGGCAAAGACCTTCCTGACATTCAGTGCAACACAGCAATAAGTAAGCAAAAAGCCCAAAGCAGTGTTTCTGCACTGAGACTTTCCTGGTCACACTGATATCTGAGTTTTCTGAGATGCTCGCCATTCTCTTCAACTATCCTTTACATGGCCATGTCACAGAGCTTGTAGGTGGTACATATTTTGGACACAAATCCATGAGCCTATTCTGGAGAGTGGCCAGAATTCAGGAAGAAAACAACAACTTAGAAAGATAACAGGTGTTGCACATCGATAAGACAAGCTGCAGTCCATTCATATATTGGGCAGGATGAATTATAGGGAAGATTTATACTAGACAGGACACATCCATTAATGCATTCTCTTTTCTAATGTCTACAACAACGGACACAGTGGGATACACAGAAACAGAAACACTCGCCGTGTCAAATGACTTACTAGAAACTGTCCACTCCAAACCAAACAAAACGCCTTTCCTATCTATTCTCAGAACATGAGACAAAACAACAAACCCACACCCACTCCCACAAGGCACCTCCTGCCCCCAAGTAGGTCTTTGACTATCCGAAGTATCCTCTGACTGGTGGGCCATACTATGTTCCCTCGACATGGCCTGTCTTCTCTCAGATCATGTTTCCTTGACCAACTCTGTGAAGATGTCAGGAAAAAGTGGTTAGCCACTACCTGTTTTCTCAGGAAAGGTCCATATTCATAGCTCTCCTTGCATTTGGCCATCCTCACATCATTAGGTACCAAGAAAACTGACTGTGTCCTTGGTAAATCCAAACAAGTGAGCCCACTGGGCCTGGGACTGTGACTGCCTCTGGGTGCCTGGCTTCTTGGATACCAAGTTCAGAGAGTTCCATCACCAAGGAAATGAGGTATGTCACATTCTTTGGAACTGAATGAGGTCACTGCCTTGGCAACCACTTTGTCCTAACGGTTGCTTCCATGGGTTACATAAGATGGAGGTTTCCCCTACTTCCTGTGACACTTTCATAAGGTAGAATGTATATCAACCATTGGCACCCTGGAACAGCTCTCCACTCAGGCCTGGATTGTTCCACCTTGTCTACAGTAAGAAGAGAGAGGCAGATTCAGACACATCCCTTCATCCTGACCAGGTTGTTTGCCATGGAAGATGACTTTTGCTCTCTCAGGTGCTTCATACCTGCCTACAACTTCTCCAGGTATCATTTGTGCATGGATATTTGAGGTTCTCATCTGGTGGAAGATCCCCAACTTTCCTGTATTGTAAGAACCCCTCTGTCCCTGCTCTTCTGTAAAATGATTGAGGGAACAGTGTATACTTGGGGTTAAAAACAGGTTTGATTTGGTGACGAATGATTCTGTGGGATGAATAATGGCATTGGGAACCTGCAATATTTACAAGAATATAGAGGTGAAATATAAGTATGAAAAAAGAAATCTAGGTATGCTTTGAAGCCCAGAAGGGTTTTGCCCTTGATTGGGATAATTAGCTTTGAATTATGTTCTGCAAAGATGTCTCAGATTATTCGAATTACAATGGCATAGGACGTTGTACATTGGATGATAGAATTTAGAAGAGAACATCCGGTCAAAAAGGGATATTCAGTAGGATTAGGAAGATAGTCGGTAGGTTTAGGAAGAAGAGTGAGTACAGGATTTGGACCAAAAGTTCTTTAGCAATAGACTTTTGGTTATAGAGTGAATGTAAATGTCAGCACATATGAAGAGTCAGTCACTATGTTGAACTGGGGAAAATATGTAGAAAAGCAGATATCAATAGAAACATTACGAAATCAGGCAAAGTATAAAGTGAGGGATAGAATTAGACATTTTCAACAGTGTTGAGTTTGAATATATAAATAGGAAAAAACAAATATGTAGTCACCAATAGGATTGACAATTGACAGCATTAGGCAACCTGGATATGGATGTTTTTAGAAATCCATGTTCACTTTCCATTTAGACTTTGGTACAATCATAAGTGTGACCTTTCCATTTTTTGTCCAGAATATTACTGTGATAATGAGGTGACATGAGTATTTCTTTCACCATTTCTGGGAGCAATATATTGAAGATGTAATATTAGAATCGGGGTACAAAGAGGTGTACCCTGTTTCTATGAACATAGAAAAAAAGCATGAATAGACCACACTGTGAATAAATAATATAATTTTTTCAACTTTAAATAATGAATTGAACTGATATCTGAAAAATTAAAGGAAATCGTATATTGATATACAATCATTCACTCCAACCAGTTATATATCTATTGGAAATATTAGTGTTTTGGTTTATCATGAAGAGTGTGTGAGTTTTGCTTCAAAATGATTATGGAAATTTAAAATTATGTGTTTGGAAAGAAGTCTGATGAAAAGACCAGTCAAGAAACCCTGACAATGCATGTGTTCTGAAGCAAGAAGTGATTAATGTTGAAACAAATGCCTATTAATTTGTGAACATGTGGATGCTATGTATATCCTATGATATGCAAAAACTGAAGAAACAATAATGTACCAGTGTCGAATACAAATGAATGACAAATTACATATCATGTCCCATAGGAGTCTTCTTGCATTGATGTTAGACTGGGTCAGTTACTGTAGAGTAATTAGGATTTGTATGCACCATTCACTGAAGTTAGGTTTCAGTACTATAAAACAAATATGTATTTCAGGTGGATGAATATTTCTGATTATAATCTTGTGAAAAGTTGATTATAAATCCACATACATGTACATGAATGAATTTAGAGAGTATATATTAGACACATTTTTTTAATATTTTGAAAAATTTGGAGAGTATATATATATCTATGTCTATACACACACACAGACACACACACACACAGACACACACACACACACAGACACACACACACACACAACATTCACAGACATTAAAAAGTACCAATATAAATGCCAATCGAAATTCATCAGTAAATATATATCATCCACAGATGCAAAAATATTTATTTTACTGAACATGAGTTTATGCATAATTTTGTTCTTCTAGGACGTTCTCCTATAGGTTGAATTTTCATTTCCAAAAGAATTTAGGAGGAGTGAACACTTCTCACAATTTGTATCTGCCAAGACAGCCACCTCACAAAAATGTATGTGTGATACCTGGTAGGATTCTATATATGCATATAAATATACATGTGTGAATAGGCTACAGAAAAAGGAAACAAGAATTCACATATTTGTTAAGTTTAAAAAGAGATGGAGAATATTTCAATTAAAATTTGACGAGATTTATAACTCCTACCTTATATAATGCAAATGTCAAGTCCAACTATACAACATGTCTCCTCTGAAGTGCTTGTATTTCTATTGTGTTGGGTTAAATTTCCCCATTATATTAGGATGAATAGTCTGAGTCTACTAGGTAAGTTTTAGTGTCCGGGATTCAGTACTTCAAATGGAAAATTGGAAAATGAATCCAATGTGTATGTAAATATATGCTGCACAAATATCCTCACGCTCTTATCCAGAACAATGACTTGACATTACCTTCACCCCAAGTAAGACACAATTAGAGGAGAAGTGTTACAAAATCAGTGAATACATATCTGGAATGGAAAATGCTCAGGAGTTCACAACCTTGGAGGTGGTTTAGGAGTTTCCAAAAGTAAGGGACATGGTAAACACTCCACAAACATGTAACTCTGCTGGCCTAAAAACTTTTTGAGAAACTTCCTCTGAGCTTCCGCACTTGAAATATATGTTGTTTTCATGAGATTTGGCTTCCTTTGTAGTGAGACTTCAAAGCTGGGTCTGCATCTATGTGACCTGGAGGACATGGTTTCTTATTTTCCAATGAACAAGATGAAGCAGTGCTGAATCCTCTCTTTATAGGTAAACTGAGGCCACTGGGGACTAAGTGTCTCCCCATCTCCCCGTGTGGACTGTGAAGCCATTTGGTCCTCCTCCACTTTTTGTGGTTTTTAGGCTGCTGCACTGTGAGTTTGGTATTTGTTTCACGAAATACTAGCAGCTAAACTGGGACACAGTGCTGGAGGGAGTTCTGTCACGTGTGGTGGGTCAGGGTCTGCAAGAGAATGCACCAACTAGGCTTCTATCTCTCACAGCTTACCCCATTGCCCCCTTGTCCATATCAACCTGATTCTTAATTTTCCTCTTAAAACTCTCCATATAACAAGATGCCTTTACATATAAGGGTCTGCTGGCAGCACCATGTCAGTTACAAGCCATTTGGAATCCAATGGTAAATCCACATGGCCCTACCACGGATGTTTTATCTAACACCTCCCCAGCACTGCTCTAGACCCACTACTCAGCAGGCTCCAACTTACTGGCATCTCTGTTCTACACCATTTTCATGAAACTCAGTAAATCAAGGCACTGTCTGGTATACTCATGATCAGCAATAGGACATCCAATGTTTCTCCAGTGCCACCTGGTCATAGTAATTTCAAAAATTCCATGGTATTTATCTAGCCATTTTTCAAGCATGAAGTTGGAGGCACTGTGGGTTTCAATTCATTCAGCAAAGATTAAATGGTGAGGAAGCTCATTTCAATGAAATCTCTGGAGAAATCTCACAGGCAAGGCTTCCCAAAGAATGGACAAAAGGTCACATTAGTCCAGGCCCATTGAGGTCTACAATGTGAGGTGCATGTGTGTTTTGACTCTCAACTATGGCTGCCATTTCTTTAAGAATAAAATCATGTGATATCCTTGCTGAGATTCCCAGGCCTCTGTGGAAATCTACCCGGGGCCTAGGTCTCAGTTTCCAAGAGCGACTTTCATGCGTGGCCTCTTAAAATCCCAACAAAATTCATAGCAATGCTTCTCTGAGTTCAGTTCCAAAACCCAGTGTTTAAGGGGAATCACACCAGAGTTCAAGCCCACGTGGAACCAGTCATTTTTTCCAATGCCACACAAATGACCAACATTAAAACCAAAACACTCCCACATGGCCCTCACCTTATTCCATATAGTCAATCATCTTAAACTCTGGCTGGAGGTTTCCATGAGGAACGCAGCCCAAGACAGTGTCCAAAATCAGCTCGTTTGCCCCTCATTTGCCTAAAGTCAGGGTAGCCTGGACACCGTTGCTGTGAACCAGGAGTGAACAAATAAGCCTGCCGTTAATACTTCTGTGTTTCTCCAATTTGAGGCCTACTGATTTTAGGTATGGATTCTTTAGGTGATTTAGAGTCATGCGAAAACACAAGCACCTCTGCAGGGCTTTAAGAACTCATTTGATCCAAAGAATCCCTATTCTCATTTGTTGGAGTGCAGGAACCTAACAGAGGAAGGCAAGAGACTTCATCCACAATGAATGATATTTTTTTGCCATTTTGGTTTTGGAAGCTAACATGGGATCATTCTTAAGATCCATCAGGTGCTGAGAATCTAAGTCACAGCCACACACAGGTCCAAGAGGCTGATAAAGACACATCCCTTTCCAAAGCAATTAAACAAAGAGCCACAGGTGAGGCCCATTCATTTCCATTTGAAAACTGTTTTCTTCAAGCTTCACAAAGGGGTGGCCTGAGGCAAAGACCTTCCTGACATTCAGTGCAACACAACAATAAGTAAGCAAAAGGCCCAAAGCAGGGTTTCTGCACTGAGACTTTCCTTGTCACACTGATATCTGAGTTTTCTGAGATGCTCGCCATTCTCTTGAGCTATCCAGTACATGGCCATGTCACAGAGCTTGGAGGTGGTACATATTTTGGACACAAATCCCTGAGCCTATTCTGGAGAGTGGCCAGAATTCAGGAAGAAAACAACAACTTAGAAAGATAGCAGGTGTTGCACATCGATAAGACAAGGTGCAGTCCATTCATATGTTGGGCAGGATGAATTATGGGAAGATTTATACTAGACAGGACACATCCATTAATGCATTCTCTTTTCTAATGTCTACAACAACGGATACAGTGGGATACACATAAACAGAAACACTCGCCTTGTCAAATGACTTACTAGAAACGGTCTGCTCCAAACCAAACAAACCGCCTTTTCGATCTATTCTCAGAACATGAGACAAAACAACAAACACACACCCACTCCCACAAAGGCACCTCCTTCCCCCAAGTAGGTCTGTGACTATCCGGAGTGTCCTCTGACTGGTGGGCCATACTATGTTCCCCCGAAATGGCCTGTCTTCTCTCAGATCTTGTTTCCTTGACCAACTCTGTGAAGATGTCAGGAAAAAGTGGTTAGCCACTACCTGTTTTCTCAGGAAAGGTCCCTCTTCAGAGCTCTCCTGGCATTTGGCCATCCTCACATCATTAGGTACCAAGAAAACTGACTCTGTCCTTGGTAAATCCAAACAAGTGAGCCCACTGGGCCTGGGACTGGGACTGCCTCTGGGTGCCTGGCTTCTTGGATACCAAGTTCAGAGTGTTCCATCACCAAGGAAATGAGGTATGTCACATTCTTTGGAACTGAATGAGGTCACTGCCTTGGCAACCACTTTGTCTTAACAGTTGCTTCCAAGGGTTACATAAGATGGAGGTTTCCCATACTTCCTGTGACACTTTCATAAGGTAGAATGTATATCAACCATTGGCACCCGGGAACAGCTCTCCACTCAGGCCTGGATTGTTCCACCTTGTCTACAATAAGAAGAGAGAGGCAGATTCAGACACATCACTTCATCCTGACCAGGTTGTTTGCCATGGAAGATGACTTTTGCTCTCTCAGGCGCTTCATACCTGCCTACAACTTCTCCATGTATCATTTGTGCATGGACATTTGAGGTTCTCATCTGGTGGAAGATCCCCAACTTTCCTGTATTGTAAGAACCCCTCTGTTTCTGCTCTTCTGTAATATGTTTGAGGGAACAGTGTATATTGGGGTTAAAAACAGGTTTGATTTGGTGATGAATGATTCTGTGTGATGAATAATGGGATTGGGAACCTACAATATTTACAAGAATATAGAGGTGAAATATAAGTTTGAAAAAAGAAATCTAGGTATGCTTTGAAGCCCAGAGGGTTTTGCCCTTGATTGGGATACTTAGCTTTGAATTATGTTCTGCAAAGATGTCTCAGATAATTTGATATACAATGGCATAGGACCTTGTACATTGGATGATTGAATTTAGAAGAGAACATCCAGTCAAAAAGGGATATTCAGTAGGATTAGGAAGATAGTCGGTAGGTTTAGGAAGACGAGTGAGTATAGGATTTGGACCAAAAGTTCTTTAGCAATAGACTTTTGGTTATAGAGTGAATGTAAATGTCAGCACATATGAAGAGTCAGACACTATGTTGAACTGGGGAAAATATGTAGAAAAGCAGATATCAATGGAAACATTACGAAATCAGGCAAAGTATAAAGTGAGGGATAGAATTAGACATTTTCAACAGGGTTGAGTTTCAATATATAAATTAGGAAAAAAAAATATGTAGTCACCAATAGGAGTGACAATTGACAGCATTAGGCAACCTGGACATGGATGTTTTTAGAAATCCATGTTCACTTTCCATTTAGGCTTTTTTACAATCATAAGTGTGACCTTTCCATTTTTTGTCCAGAATATTACTGTGATAATGAGGTGACATGAGTATTTCTTTCACCATTTCTGGGAGCAATATATTGAAGATTTAAAATTAGAATTGGGGGTACAAATAGGTGTACCCTGTTTCTAGGAACATAGAGAAAAACCACAAATAGACCATACTGTGAATAAATAATATAACTTTTTTGAACTTTAAATAATGAAATGAACTGATATCTGAAAAATAAAAGGAAATTGTATATTGATATACAATCATTCATTCCAACCAGTTATATATCTAATGGAAATATTAGTGTTTTGGTTTATCATGAAGAGTGTGTGAGTTTTGCTTCAAAATGATTATGGAAATTCAAAATAATGTGTTTGGAAAGAAGTCTCATGAAAAGACCAGTCAAGAAACCCTGACAATACATGTGTTCTGAAGCAAGAAGTGATTAATGTTGAAACAAATGCCTATTAATTTGTGAACTTGTGGATGAAATGTATATCCTATGATGTGCAAAAACTGAAGAAACAATAATGTACCAGTGTCGATTACAAATGAATGACAAATTACATATCATGTCCCATAGGAGTCTACTTGCATTGATGTTAGACTGGGTCAAATACTGTAGAATAATTAGGATTTGTATGCACCCTTCACTGAAGTTAGTAGTCAGTACTAGGAAACAAATATGTATTTCAGGTGGATGAATATTTCTGATTATAATCTTCTGAAAAGTGGATTATAAATCCACATACATGAACATGAATGAATTTAGAGAGTGTATACTAGACACATATATTTCATATTTTTAAAACTTTGGAGAGTATATCTATATCTATATCTATACACACACACACACACACACACACACACAACACTCACAGACATTAAAAAGTACCAATATAAATGCCAATCAAAATTCATCAGTAAATATATATCATCCACAGATGCAAAAATATTTATGTTTCTGAACATGAGTTTATGTATAATGTTGTTCTTCTAGGACGCTCTCTTATAGGTTGAATTTTCATTTCCAACAGCATTTAGGAGGAGTGAACACTTCTCACAATTTGTATCTGCCAAGACATCCACCTTACAAAAATGTACGTGTGATACCTGGTAGGATTCTATATATGCATATAAATATACATGTGTGAATAGGCTACAGAAATTGGAAACAAGTATTCACATATTTGTTAAGTTTAAAAACACATGGAGAATATTTCAATTAAAATTTGACTAGATGTATAACTCCTACCTTATATAATGCAAATGTCAAGTCCAACTATAGAACATGTCTCCTCTGAAGTGCTTGTATTTCTATTGTGTTGGGTTAATTTTCCCCATTATATTAGGATGAATAGTCTGAGTCTACTAGGTATGGGTTAGTGTCAGGGATTCAGTACTTCGAATGAAAAATTGGAAAATGAATCCAATGTGTATGTAAATATATGCTGCACACATATCCTCCCGCTCTCATCCAAAACAATGCCTTGACATTACCTTCACCCCAAGTAAGACACAATTAGAGGAGAAGAGTTACACAATCAGTGAATACATATCTGGAATGGAAAATGCTCAGGAGTTCACAACCTTGGAGGTGGTTTAGGAGTTTCTAAAAGTAAGGGACATGGTAAACACTCCACAAACATGGAACTCTGCTGGCCTAAAAACTTTTTGAGAAACTTCCTCTGAGCTTCCGCACTTGAAATATATGTTGTTTTCATGAGATTTGGCTTCCTTTGTAGTGAGACCATCAAAGCTGGGTCTGCATCTATGTGACCTGGAGGACATGGTTTCTTATTTTCCAATGAACAAGATGAAGCAGTGCTGAATCCTCTCTTTATAGGTAAACTGAGGCCACTGGGGACTAAGTGTCTCCCCATCTCCCCGTGTGGACTGTGAAGCCATTTGGTCCTCCTCCACTTTTTGTGGTTTTTAGGCTGCTGCACTGTGAGTTTGGTATTTGTTTCATGAAATACTAGCAGCTAAACTGGGACACAGTGCTGGAGGGAGTTCTGTCACGTGTGGTGGGTCAGGGTCTGCAAGAGAATGCACCAACTAGGCTTCTATCTCTCACAGCTTACCCCATTGCCCCCTTGTCCATATCAACCTGATTCTTAATTTTCCTCTTAAAACTCTCCATATAACAAGATGCCTTTACATATAAGGGTCTGCTGGCAGCACCATGTCAGTTACAAGCCATTTGGAATCCAATGGTAAATCCACATGGCCCTACCACGGATGTTTTATCTAACACCTCCCCAGCACTGCTCTAGACCCACTACTCAGCAGGCTCCAACTTACTGGCATCTCTGTTCTACACCATTTTCATGAAACTCAGTAAATCAAGGCACTGTCTGGTATACTCATGATCAGCAATAGGACATCCAATGTTTCTCCAGTGCCACCTGGTCATAGGAATTTCAAAAATTCCATGGTATTTATCTAGCCATTTTTCAAGCATGAAGTTGGAGGCACTGTGGGTTTCAATTCATTCAGCAAAGATTAAATGGTGAGGAAGCTCATTTCAATGAAATCTCTGGAGAAATCTCACAGGCAAGGCTTCCCAAAGAATGGACAAAACGTCACATTAGGCCAGGCCCATTGAGGTCTACAATGTGAGGTGCATGTGTGTTTTGACTCTCAACTATGGTTGCCATTTCTTTAAGAAAAAAATCATGTGATATCCTTGCTGAGATTCCCAGGCCTCTGTGGAAATCTACCCGGGGCCTAGGTCTCAGTTTCCAAGAGCGACTTTCATGCGTGGCCTCTTAAAATCCCAACAAAATTCAGAGCAATGCTTCTCTGAGTTCAGTTCCAAAACCCAGTGTTTAAGGGGAATCACACCAGAGTTCAAGCCCACGTGGAACCAGTCATTTTTTCCAATGCCACACAAATGACCAACATTAAAACCAAAACACTCCCACATGGCCCTCACCTTATTCCATATAGTCAATCATCTTAAACTCTGGCTGGAGGTTTCCATGAGGGGTGCAGCCCAAGACAGTGTCCAAAATAAGCTAGTTTGCCCCTCATTTGCCTAAAGTCAGGGTAGCCTGGACACCGTTGCTGTGAACCAGGAGTGAACAAATAAGCCTGCCGTTAATACTTCTATGTTTCTCCAATTTGAGGGCTGCTGATTTTAGGTATCGATTCTTTAGGTGATTTAGAGTCATGCGAAAACACAAGCACCTCTGCAGGGCTTTGAAGAACTCATTTGACTCACAGAATCCCTATTCATATTTGTTGGAGTGCAGGAACCTAACAGAGGAAGGCAAGAGTCTTCATCCACAATGAATGATATTTTTTGCCATTTTGGTTTTGGAAGCTCACATGGGATCATTCTTGAGATCCATCAGGTGCTGAGAATCTAAGTCACAGCCACACACAGGACCAAGAGGCTGAAAAAGACACATCCCTTTCCAAAGCAATTAAGCAAAGAACCACAGGTGAGGCCCATTCATTTCCATTTGAAAACTGTTTTCTTCAGGCTTCACAAAGGGGTGGCCTGAGGCAAAGACCTTCCTGACATTCAGTGCAACACAACAATAAGTAAGCAAAAAGCCCAAAGCAGTGTTTCTGCACTAAAACTTTCCTGGTCACACTGATATCTGAGTTTTCTGAGATGCTCGCCATTCTCTTCAACTATCCTTTACATGGCCATGTCACAGAGCTTGGAGGTGGTACATATTTTGGACACAAATCCCTGAGCCCATTCTGGAGAGTGGCCAGAATTCAGGAAGAAAACAACAACTTAGAAAGATAGCAGGTGTTGCACATCGATAAGACAAGCTGCAGTCCATTCATATATTGGGCAGGATGAATTATAGGGAAGATTTATACTAGACAGGACACATCCATTAATGCATTCTCTTTTCTAATGTCTACAACAACGGACACAGTGGGATACACATAAACAGAAACACTCGCCTTGTCAAATGACTTACTAGAAACTGTCTGCTCCAAACCAAACAAACCGCCTTTTCGATCTATTCTCAGAACATGAGACAAAACAACAAACACACACCCACTCCCACAAAGGCACCTCCTTCCCCCAAGTAGGTCTGTGAGAATCCGGAGTGTCCTCTGACTGGTGGGCCATACTATGTTCCCCCGAAATGGCCTGTCTTCTCTCAGATCTTGTTTCCTTGACCAACTCTGTGAAGAAGTCAGGAAAAAGTGGTTAGCCACTACCTGTTTTCTCAGGAAAGGTCCATCTTCAGAGCTCTCCTGGCATTTGGCCATCCTCACATCATTAGGTACCAAGAAAACTGACTCTGTCCTTGGTAAATCCAAACAAGTGAGCCCACTGGGCTTGGGACTGGGACTGCCTCTGGGTGCCTGGCTTCTTGGATACCAAGTTCAGAGAGTCCCATCACCAAGGAAATGAGGTATGTCACATTCTTTGGAACTGAATGAGGTCACTGCCTTGGCAACCACTTTGTCCTAACAGTTGCTTCCAAGGGTTACATAAGATGGAGGTTTCCCATACTTCCTGTGACACTTTCATAAGGTAGAATGTATATCAACCATTGGCACCCGGGAACAGCTCTCCACTCAGGCCTGGATCGTTCCACCTTGTCTACAATAAGAAGAGAGAGGCAGATTCAGACACATCCCTTCATCCTGACCAGGTTGTTTGCCATGGAAGATGACTTTTGCTCTCTCAGGTGCTTCATACCTGCCTACAACTTCTCCAGGTATCATTTGTGCATGGACATTTGAGGTTCTCATCTGGTGGAAGATCCCCAACTTTCCTGTATTGTAAGAACCCCTCTGTCCCTGCTCTTCTGTAAAATGATTGAGGGAACAGTGCATACTTGGGGTTAAAAACAGGTTTGATTTGGTGACGAATGATTCTGTGCGATGAATAATGGGATTGGGAACCTACAATATTTACAAGAATATAGAGGTGAAATATAAGTATGAAAAAAGAAATCTAGGTATGCTTTGAAGCCCAGAAGGGTTTTGTTCTTGATTGGGATACTTAGCTTTGAATTATGTTCTGCAAAGATGTCTCAGATAATTTGATATACAATGGCATAGGACCTTGTACATTGGATGATTGAATTTAGAAGAGAACATCCAGTCAAAAAGGGATATTCAGTAGGTTTAGGAAGATAGTCGGTAGGTTTAGGAAGACGAGTGAGTATAGGATTTGGACCAAAAGTTCTTTAGCAATAGACTTTTGGTTATAGAGTGAATGTAAATGTCAGCACATATGAAGAGTCAGACACTATGTTGAACTGGGGAAAATATGTAGAAAAGCAGATATCAATGGAAACATTACGAAATCAGGCAAAGTATAAAGTGAGGGATAGAATTGGACATTTTCAACAGGGTTGAGTTTCAATATATATTAGGAAAAAACAAATATGTAGTCACCAATAGGAGTGACAATTGACAGCATTAGGCAACCTGGACATGGATGTTTTTAGAAATCCATGTTCACTTTCCATTTAGGCTTTTTTACAATCATAAGTGTGACCTTTCCATTTTTTGTCCAGAATATTACTGTGATAATGAGGTGACATGAGTATTTCTTTCACCATTTCTGGGAGCAATATATTGAAGATTTAAAATTAGAATTGGGGGTACAAATAGGTGTACCCTGTTTCTAGGAACATAGAGAAAAACCACAAATAGACCATACTGTGAATAAATAATATAACTTTTTTGAACTTTAAATAATGAATTGAACTGATATCTGAAAAATAAAAGGAAATTGTATATTGATATACAATCATTCATTCCAACCAGTTATATATCTAATGGAAATATTAGTGTTTTGGTTTATCATGAAGAGTGTGTGAGTTTTGCTTCAAAATGATTATGGAAATTCAAAATAATGTGTTTGGAAAGAAGTCTCATGAAAAGACCAGTCAAGAAACCCTGACAATACATGTGTTCTGAAGCAAGAAGTGATTAATGTTGAAACAAATGCCTATTAATTTGTGAACTTGTGGATGAAATG
The DNA here is from genome assembly GCF_048772815.1 of Callospermophilus lateralis. Taxonomy (NCBI): domain Eukaryota; kingdom Metazoa; phylum Chordata; class Mammalia; order Rodentia; family Sciuridae; genus Callospermophilus; species Callospermophilus lateralis. The sequence goes on from NW_027510929.1 coordinate 97,712, forward strand.
TATATCCTATGATGTGCAAAAACTGAAGAAACAATAATGTACCAGTGTCGATTACAAATGAATGACAAATTACATATCATGTCCCATAGGAGTCTACTTGCATTGATGTTAGACTGGGTCAGATACTGTAGAATAATTAGGATTTGTATGCACCCTTCACTGAAGTTAGTAGTCAGTACTAGGAAACAAATATGTATTTCAGGTGGATGAATATTTCTGATTATAATCTTCTGAAAAGTGGATTATAAATCCACATACATGAACATGAATGAATTTAGAGAGTGTATACTAGACACATATATTTCATATTTGGAAAACTTTGGAGAGTATATCTATATCTATATCTATACACACACACACACACACACACACACACACACACACACACAACACTCACAGACATTAAAAAGTACCAATATAAATGCCAATCGAAATTCATCAGTAAATATATATCATCCACAGATGCAAAAATATTTATGTTACTGAACATGAGTTTATGTATAATGTTGTTCTTCTAGGACGCTCTCTTATAGGTTGAATTTTCATTTCCAACAGCATTTAGGAGGAGTGAACACTTCTCACAATTTGTATCTGCCAAGACATCCACCTTACAAAAATGTACGTGTGATACCTGGTAGGATTCTATATATGCATATAAATATACATGTGTGAATAGGCTACAGAAATTGGAAACAAGTATTCACATATTTGTTAAGTTTAAAAACACATGGAGAATATTTCAATTAAAATTTGACTAGATGTATAACTCCTACCTTATATAATGCAAATGTCAAGTCCAACTATAGAACATGTCTCCTCTGAAGTGCTTGTATTTCTATTGTGTTGGGTTAATTTTCCCCATTATATTAGGATGAGTAGTCTGAGTCTACTAGGTATGGGTTAGTGTCAGGGATTCAGTACTTCGAATGAAAAATTGGAAAATGAATCCAATGTGTATGTAAATATATGCTGCACACATATCCTCCTGCTCTCATCCAAAACAATGCCTTGACATTACCTTCACCCCAAGTAAGACACAATTAGAGGAGAAGAGTTACACAATCAGTGAATACATATCTGGAATGGAAAATGCTCAGGAGTTCACAACCTTGGAGGTGGTTTAGGAGTTTCCAAAAGTAAGGGACATGGTAAACACTCCACAAACATGTAACTCTGCTGGCCTAAAAACTTTTTGAGAAACTTCCTCTGAGCTTCCGCACTTGAAATATATGTTGTTTTCATGAGATTTGGCTTCCTTTGTAGTGAGACTTCAAAGCTGGGTCTGCATCTATGTGACCTGGAGGACATGGTTTCTTATTTTCCAATGAACAAGATGAAGCAGTGCTGAATCCTCTCTTTATAGGTAAACTGAGGCCACTGGGGACTAAGTGTCTCCCCATCTCCCCGTGTGGACTGTGAAGCCATTTGGTCCTCCTCCACTTTTTGTGGTTTTTAGGCTGCTGCACTGTGAGTTTGGTATTTGTTTCACGAAATACTAGCAGCTAAACTGGGACACAGTGCTGGAGGGAGTTCTGTCACGTGTGGTGGGTCAGGGTCTGCAAGAGAATGCACCAACTAGGCTTCTATCTCTCACAGCTTACCCCATTGCCCCCTTGTCCATATCAACCTGATTCTTAATTTTCCTCTTAAAACTCTCCATATAACAAGATGCCTTTACATATAAGGGTCTGCTGGCAGCACCATGTCAGTTACAAGCCATTTGGAATCCAATGGTAAATCCACATGGCCCTACCACGGATGTTTTATCTAACACCTCCCCAGCACTGCTCTAGACCCACTACTCAGCAGGCTCCAACTTACTGGCATCTCTGTTCTACACCATTTTCATGAAACTCAGTAAATCAAGGCACTGTCTGGTATACTCATGATCAGCAATAGGACATCCAATGTTTCTCCAGTGCCACCTGGTCATAGTAATTTCAAAAATTCCATGGTATTTATCTAGCCATTTTTCAAGCATGAAGTTGGAGGCACTGTGGGTTTCAATTCATTCAGCAAAGATTAAATGGTGAGGAAGCTCATTTCAATGAAATCTCTGGAGAAATCTCACAGGCAAGGCTTCCCAAAGAATGGACAAAAGGTCACATTAGTCCAGGCCCATTGAGGTCTACAATGTGAGGTGCATGTGTGTTTTGACTCTCAACTATGGCTGCCATTTCTTTAAGAATAAAATCATGTGATATCCTTGCTGAGATTCCCAGGCCTCTGTGGAAATCTACCCGGGGCCTAGGTCTCAGTTTCCAAGAGCGACTTTCATGCGTGGCCTCTTAAAATCCCAACAAAATTCATAGCAATGCTTCTCTGAGTTCAGTTCCAAAACCCAGTGTTTAAGGGGAATCACACCAGAGTTCAAGCCCACGTGGAACCAGTCATTTTTTCCAATGCCACACAAATGACCAACATTAAAACCAAAACACTCCCACATGGCCCTCACCTTATTCCATATAGTCAATCATCTTAAACTCTGGCTGGAGGTTTCCATGAGGAACGCAGCCCAAGACAGTGTCCAAAATCAGCTCGTTTGCCCCTCATTTGCCTAAAGTCAGGGTAGCCTGGACACCGTTGCTGTGAACCAGGAGTGAACAAATAAGCCTGCCGTTAATACTTCTGTGTTTCTCCAATTTGAGGCCTACTGATTTTAGGTATGGATTCTTTAGGTGATTTAGAGTCATGCGAAAACACAAGCACCTCTGCAGGGCTTTAAGAACTCATTTGATCCAAAGAATCCCTATTCTCATTTGTTGGAGTGCAGGAACCTAACAGAGGAAGGCAAGAGACTTCATCCACAATGAATGATATTTTTTTGCCATTTTGGTTTTGGAAGCTAACATGGGATCATTCTTAAGATCCATCAGGTGCTGAGAATCTAAGTCACAGCCACACACAGGTCCAAGAGGCTGATAAAGACACATCCCTTTCCAAAGCAATTAAACAAAGAGCCACAGGTGAGGCCCATTCATTTCCATTTGAAAACTGTTTTCTTCAAGCTTCACAAAGGGGTGGCCTGAGGCAAAGACCTTCCTGACATTCAGTGCAACACAACAATAAGTAAGCAAAAGGCCCAAAGCAGGGTTTCTGCACTGAGACTTTCCTTGTCACACTGATATCTGAGTTTTCTGAGATGCTCGCCATTCTCTTGAGCTATCCAGTACATGGCCATGTCACAGAGCTTGGAGGTGGTACATATTTTGGACACAAATCCCTGAGCCTATTCTGGAGAGTGGCCAGAATTCAGGAAGAAAACAACAACTTAGAAAGATAGCAGGTGTTGCACATCGATAAGACAAGGTGCAGTCCATTCATATGTTGGGCAGGATGAATTATGGGAAGATTTATACTAGACAGGACACATCCATTAATGCATTCTCTTTTCTAATGTCTACAACAACGGATACAGTGGGATACACATAAACAGAAACACTCGCCTTGTCAAATGACTTACTAGAAACGGTCTGCTCCAAACCAAACAAACCGCCTTTTCGATCTATTCTCAGAACATGAGACAAAACAACAAACACACACCCACTCCCACAAAGGCACCTCCTTCCCCCAAGTAGGTCTGTGACTATCCGGAGTGTCCTCTGACTGGTGGGCCATACTATGTTCCCCCGAAATGGCCTGTCTTCTCTCAGATCTTGTTTCCTTGACCAACTCTGTGAAGATGTCAGGAAAAAGTGGTTAGCCACTACCTGTTTTCTCAGGAAAGGTCCCTCTTCAGAGCTCTCCTGGCATTTGGCCATCCTCACATCATTAGGTACCAAGAAAACTGACTCTGTCCTTGGTAAATCCAAACAAGTGAGCCCACTGGGCCTGGGACTGGGACTGCCTCTGGGTGCCTGGCTTCTTGGATACCAAGTTCAGAGTGTTCCATCACCAAGGAAATGAGGTATGTCACATTCTTTGGAACTGAATGAGGTCACTGCCTTGGCAACCACTTTGTCTTAACAGTTGCTTCCAAGGGTTACATAAGATGGAGGTTTCCCCTACTTCCTGTGACACTTTCATAAGGTAGAATGTATATCAACCATTGGCACCCGGGAACAGCTCTCCACTCAGGCCTGGATTGTTCCACCTTGTCTACAATAAGAAGAGAGATCAGATTCAGACACATCCCTTCATCCTGACCAGGTTGTTTGCCATGGAAGATGACTTTTGCTCTCTCAGGCGCTTCATACCTGCCTACAACTTCTCCATGTATCATTTGTGCATGGACATTTGAGGTTCTCATCTGGTGGAAGATCCCCAACTTTCCTGTATTGTAAGAACCCCTCTGTTTCTGCTGTTCTGTAAAATGTTTGAGGGAACAGTGTATATTGGGGTTAAAAACAGGTTTGATTTGGTGATGAATGATTCTGTGTGATGAATAATGGGATTGGGAACCTACAATATTTACAAGAATATAGAGGTGAAATATAAGTTTGAAAAAAGAAATCTAGGTATGCTTTGAAGCCCAGAGGGTTTTGCCCTTGATTGGGATACTTAGCTTTGAATTATGTTCTGCAAAGATGTCTCAGATAATTTGATATACAATGGCATAGGACCTTGTACATTGGATGATTGAATTTAGAAGAGAACATCCAGTCAAAAAGGGATATTCAGTAGGATTAGGAAGATAGTCGGTAGGTTTAGGAAGACGAGTGAGTATAGGATTTGGACCAAAAGTTCTTTAGCAATAGACTTTTGGTTATAGAGTGAATGTAAATGTCAGCACATATGAAGAGTCAGACACTATGTTGAACTGGGGAAAATATGTAGAAAAGCAGATATCAATGGAAACATTACGAAATCAGGCAAAGTATAAAGTGAGGGATAGAATTAGACATTTTCAACAGGGTTGAGTTTCAATATATAAATTAGGAAAAAAAAATATGTAGTCACCAATAGGAGTGACAATTGACAGCATTAGGCAACCTGGACATGGATGTTTTTAGAAATCCATGTTCACTTTCCATTTAGGCTTTTTTACAATCATAAGTGTGACCTTTCCATTTTTTGTCCAGAATATTACTGTGATAATGAGGTGACATGAGTATTTCTTTCACCATTTCTGGGAGCAATATATTGAAGATTTAAAATTAGAATTGGGGGTACAAATAGGTGTACCCTGTTTCTAGGAACATAGAGAAAAACCACAAATAGACCATACTGTGAATAAATAATATAACTTTTTTGAACTTTAAATAATGAAATGAACTGATATCTGAAAAATAAAAGGAAATTGTATATTGATATACAATCATTCATTCCAACCAGTTATATATCTAATGGAAATATTAGTGTTTTGGTTTATCATGAAGAGTGTGTGAGTTTTGCTTCAAAATGATTATGGAAATTCAAAATAATGTGTTTGGAAAGAAGTCTCATGAAAAGACCAGTCAAGAAACCCTGACAATACATGTGTTCTGAAGCAAGAAGTGATTAATGTTGAAACAAATGCCTATTAATTTGTGAACTTGTGGATGAAATGTATATCCTATGATGTGCAAAAACTGAAGAAACAATAATGTACCAGTGTCGATTACAAATGAATGACAAATTACATATCATGTCCCATAGGAGTCTACTTGCATTGATGTTAGACTGGGTCAGATACTGTAGAATAATTAGGATTTGTATGCACCCTTCACTGAAGTTAGTAGTCAGTACTAGGAAACAAATATGTATTTCAGGTGGATGAATATTTCTGATTATAATCTTGTGAAAAGTTGATTATAAATCAACATACATGAACATGAATGAATTTATAGAGTGTGTACTAGACACATATATTTCATATTTGGAAAACTTTGGAGAGTATATCTATATCTATATCTATACACACACACACACACACACACAACACTCACAGACATTAAAAAGTACCAATATAAATGCCAATCAAAATTCATCAGTAAATATATATCATCCACAGATGCAAAAATATTTATGTTACTGAACATGAGTTTATGTATAATGTTGTTCTTCTAGGACGCTCTCTTATTGGTTGAATTTTCATTTCCAACAGCATTTAGGAGGAGTGAACACTTCTCACAATTTGTATCTGCCAAGACATCCACCTTACAAAAATGTACGTGTGATACCTGGTAGGATTCTATATATGCATATAAATATACATGTGTGAATAGGCTACAGAAATTGGAAACAAGTATTCACATATTTGTTAAGTTTAAAAACACATGGAGAATATTTCAATTAAAATTTGACTAGATGTATAACTCCTACCTTATATAATGCAAATGTCAAGTCCAACTATAGAACATGTCTCCTCTGAAGTGCTTGTATTTCTATTGTGTTTGGTTAATTTTCCCCATTATATTAGGATGAATAGTCTGAGTCTACTAGGTATGGGTTAGTGTCAGGGATTCAGTACTTCGAATGAAAAATTGGAAAATGAATCCAATGTGTATGTAAATATATGCTGCACAAATATCCTCACGCTCTCATCCAAAACAATGCCTTGACATTACCTTCACCCCAAGTAAGACACAATTAGAGGAGAAGATTTACAAAATCAGTGAATACATATCTGGAATGGAAAATGCTCAGGAGTTCACAACCTTGGAGGTGGTTTAGGAGTTTCCAAAAGTAAGGGACATGGTAAACACTCCACAAACATGGAGCTCTGCTGGCCTAAAAACTTTTTGAGAAACTGCCTCTGAGCTTCCGCACATGAAATATATGTTCTTTTCATGAGATTTGGCTTCCTTTGTAGTGAGACCATCAAAGCTGGGTCTGCATCTATGTGACCTGGAGGACATGGTTTCTTATTTTCCAATGAACAAGATGAAGCAGTGCTGAATCCTCTCTTTATAGGTAAACTGAGGCCACTGGGGACGAAGTGTCTCCCTGTCTCCCCATGTGGACTGTGAAGCCATTTGGTCCTCCTCCACTTTTTGTGGTGTTTAGGCTGCTGCACTGTGAGTTTGGTATTTGTTTCACGAAATACTAGCAGCTAAACTGCGACACAGTGCTGGAGGGAGTTCTGTCACGTGTGGTGGCTCAGGGTCTGCAAGAGAATGCACCAACTAGGCTTCTATCTCTCACAGCTTGCCCCATTGCCCCCTTGTCCATATCAACCTGATTCTTAATTTTCCTCTTAAAACTCTCCATATAACAAGATTCCTTTACATATAAGGGTCTGCTGGCAGCACCATGTCAGTTACAAGCCATTTGGAATCCAATGGTAAATGCACATGGTCCTACCACGGATGTTTTATCAAACGCCTCCCCACCACTGCTCTAGACCCACTACTCAGCAGGCTCCAAATTACTGGCATCTCTGTTCTACACCATTTTCATGAAACTCAGTAAATCAAGGCACTGTCTGGTATACTCATGATCAGCAACAGGACATCCAATGTTTCTCCAGTGAAACCTGGTCATAGGAATTTCAAAAATTTTATGGTATTTATCTAGCCATTTTTCAAGCATGAAGTTGGAGGCACTGTGGGTATCAATTCATTAGGCAAACATTAAATGGTGAGGAAGCTCATTTCAATGAAATATCTGGAGAACTGTCACAGGCAAGGCTTCCCAAAGAATGGACAAAACGTCACAATAGGCCAGGCCAATTGAGGTCAACAATGTGAGGTCCATGTGTGTTTTGACTCTCAATTATGGCTGCCATTTCTTTAAGAATAAAATCATGTGATATCCTTGCTGAGATTCCCAGGCCTCAGTGGAAATCTACCCGGGGCCTAGGTCTCAGTTTTCAAGAGCGACTTTCATGCGTGGCCTCTTAAAATCCCAACAAAATTCATGGCAATGCTTCTCTGAGTTCAGTTCCAAAACCCAGTGTCTAAGGGGAATCACACCAGAGTTCAAGCCCACGTGGACCCAGTCATTTTTTCCAATGCCACACAAATGACCAACATTAAAACCAAAACACTCCCACATGGCCCTCACCTTTTTCCATACAGTCAATCATCTTAACCTCTGGCTGAAGGTTTCCATGAGGGGTGCAGCCCAAGACAGTGTCCAAAATCAGCTCGTTTGCCCCTCATTTGCCTAAAGTCAGGGTAGCCTGGACACCGTTGCTGTGAACCAGGAGTGAACAAATAAGCCTGCCATTAATAATTCTATGTTTCTCCAATTTGATCGCTACTGATTTTAGGTATCGATTCTTTAGGTGATTTAGAGTCATGCGAAAACACAAGCACCTCTGCAGGGCTTTGAAGAACTCATTTGACTCACAGAATCCCTATTAATATTTGTTGGAGTGCAGGAACCTAACAGAGGAAGGCAAGAGTCTTCATCCACAATGAATGATATTTTTTGCCATTTAGATTTGGAAGCTCACATGGGATCATTCTTAAGATCCATCAGGTGCTGAGAATCTAAGTCACAGCCACACACAGGTCCAAGAGGCTGATAAAGACACATCCCTTTCCAAAGCAATTAAGCAAAGAGCCACAGGTGAGGCCCATTCATTTCCATTTGAAAACTGTTTTCTTCAGGCTTCACAAAGGGGTGGCCTGATGCAAAGACCTTCCTGACATTCAGTGCAACACAACAATAAGTAAGCAAAAAGCCCAAGGCAGTGTTTGTGCACTGAGACTTTACTGGTCACACTGATATCTGAGTTTTCTGAGATGCTTGCCATTCTCTTCAACTATCCTTTACATGGCCATGTCACAGAGCTTGGAGGTGGTACATATTTTGGACACAAATCCCTGAGCCCATTCTGGAGAGTGGCCAGAATTCAGGAAGAAAACAACAACTTAGAAAGATAGCAGTTGTTGCACATCGATAAGACAAGCTGCAGTCCATTCATATATTGGGCAGGATGAATTATAGGGAAGATTTATACTAGACAGGACACATCCATTAATGCATTCTCTTTTCTAATGTCTACAACAACGGACACAGTGGGATACACATAAACAGAAACACTCGCCTTGTCAAATGACTTACTAGAAACTGTCTGCTCCAAACCAAACAAACCGCCTTTTCGATCTATTCTCAGAACATGAGACAAAACAACAAACCCACACCCACTCCCACAAAGGCACCTCCTTCCCCCAAGTAGGTCTGTGACTATCCGGAGTGTCCTCTGACTGGTGGGCCATACTATGTTCCCCCGAAATGGCCTGTCTTCTCTCAGATCTTGTTTCCTTGACCAACTCTGTGAAGAAGTCAGGAAAAAGTGGTTAGCCACGACCTGTTTTCTCAGGAAAGGTCCATCTTCAGAGCTCTCCTGGCATTTGGCCAACCTCACATCATTAGGTACCAAGAAAACTGACTCTGTCCTTGGTAAATCCAAACAAGTGAGCCCACTGGGCCTGGGACTGGGACTGCCTCTGCGTGCCTGGCTTCTTGGATACCAAGTTCAGAGAGTTCCATCACCAAGGAAATGAGGTATGTCACATTCTTTGGAACTGAATGAGGTCACTGCCTTGGCAACCACTTTGTCCTAACAGTTGCTTCCAAGGGTAACATAAGATGGAGGTTTCCCCTACTTCCTGTGACACTTTCATAAGGTAGAATGTATATCAACCATTGGCACCCGGGAACAGCTGTCCACTCAGGCCTGGATTGTTCCACCTTGTCTACAATAAGAAGAGAGAGGCAGATTCAGACACATCCCTTCATCCTGACCAGGTTGTTTGCCATGGAAGATGACTTTTGCTCTCTCAGGAGCTTCATACCTGCCTACAACTTCTCCATGTATCATTTGTGCATGGACATTTGAGGTTCTCATCTGGTGGAAGATCCCCAACTTTCCTGTATTGTAAGAACCCCTCTGTCCCTGCTCTTCTGTAAAATGTTTGAGGGAACAGTGTATACCTGGGGTTAAAAACAGGTTTGATTTGGTGATGAATGATTCTGTGCGATGAATAATGGGATTGGGAACCTGCAATATTTACAAGAATATAGAGGTGAAATATAAGTAGGAAAACAGAAATCTAGGTATGATTTGAAGCCCAGAGGGTTTTGCCCTTGATTGGGATACTTAGCTTTGAATTATGTTCTGCAAAGATGTCTCAGATAATTTGATATACAATGGCATAGGACCTTGTACATTGGATGATTGAATTTAGAAGAGAACATCCAGTCAAAAAGGGATATTCAGTAGGATTAGGAAGATATTCGGTAGGTTTAGGAAGACGAGTGAGTATAGGATTTGGACCAAAAGTTCTTTAGCAATAGACTTTTGGTTATAGAGTGAATGTAAATATCAGCACATATGAAGAGTCAGACACTATGTTGAACTGGGGAAAATATGTAGAAAAGCAGATATCAATGGAAACATTACGAAATCAGGCAAAGTATAAAGTGAGGGATAGAATTAGACATTTTCAACAGGGTTGAGTTTCAATATATAAATTAGGAAAAAACAAATATGTAGTCACCAATAGGATTGACAATTGACAGCATTAGGCAACATGGACATGGATGTTTTTGAAATCCATGTTCACTTTCAATTTAGGCTTTGGTACAATCATAAGTGTGACCTTTCCATTTTTTGTCCAGAATATTGCTGTGATAACGAGGTGACATGAGTATTTCTTTCACCATTTCTGGGAGCAATGTATTGAAGATGTAAAATTAGAATCGGGGGTACAAATAGGTGTACCCTGTTTCTATGAACATAGAGAAAAACCACGAATAGACCATACTGTGAATAAATAATATAACTTTTTTGAACTTTAAATAATGAATTGAACTGATATCTGAAAAATAAAAGGAAATTGTATATTGATATACAATCATTCATTCCAACCAGTTATATATCTAATGGAAATATTAGTGTTTTGGTTTATCATGAAGAGTGTGTGAGTTTTGCTTTAAAATGATTATGGAAATTCAAAATAATGTGTTTGGAAAGAAGTCTCATGAAAAGACCAGTCAAGAAACCCTGACAATACATGTGTTCTGAAGCAAAAAGTGATTAATGTTGAAACAAATGCCTATTAATTTGTGAACTTGTGGATGAAATGTATTTCCTATGATGTGCAAAAACTGAAGAAACAATAATGTACCAGTGTCGAATACAAATGAATGACAAATTACATATCATGTCCCATAGGAGTCTACTTGCATTGATGTTAGACTGGGTCAGATACTGTAGAATAATTAGGATTTGTATGCACCCTTCACTGAAGTTAGTAGTCAGTACTAGGAAACAAATATGTATTTCAGGTGGATGAATATTTCTGATTATAATCTTGTGAAAAGTTGATTATAAATCCACATACATGAACATGAATGAATTTAGAGAGTGTATACTAGACACATATATTTCATATTTGGAAAACTATGGAGAGTATATCTATATCTATATCTATACACACACACACACACACACACACACACACACACACACACACAACACTCACAGACATTAAAAAGTACCAATATAAATGCCAATCGAAATTCATCAGTAAATATATATCATCCACAGATGCTTCTTCCGGACCCAGTCTCCTCTCCAAACACTCCTCCCTTAACACCTGTTAGTCTAGTCTATTATAATACCCCAGAGGAAAAAGGGACTCTTGCCGCAAAATGGGAAGGCCCCTATCCTGTCATTCTCTTTACCCTTACCGCCGCCAAACTCTCCTTACCAGACAACTGTCTCACTCCCTGGATTCACATGTCTAGGTTGAAGCCACATCACCAGGAGGCCCCACCTGCTGAAGACAGGGCCACCCCAGAGGAACTCCAAGAATCACCTACTGAACCTCCCCTTTACTCCTGCTCTCCACACCCATCTCACCCATTTTAGTTGTGGCTCACACGGTTTTCTTTGCAGCCCAATTCCTCTTAAAGAAGGCACAATGAGCTCTCCCAACACCCTAGTCTTCTCTAACTGCTTGTTTTTTGTGCTCTGCTTATTTTCTGTGCTCTGTCAGGACTGGTCTTTACCCTCCTCACCTACCATGCATTTATTCACTTTTCGGGAACGATACTCAGAACATGGCATGCAGAAGGTCTGCGCAGTGGATGCAACTACTTGCTTCATCCACAACTGCACCTCTATTTCCCTAAAATTGTCACCTTCAAAAACCTTCGTCCCTGGTAGCTGGAACTGGCCTTTCATTTGCTTCCTTTTTGATCAAACAAAAGACTATTGTCATTGGTGGCCTGAGATATATAATGGGTGCCCCTATTGGTCATGCATGTTCCATGATGAACGTGGTAGCTATTCTTACCACTCATTTGGTTACCCTGAAGGGTGGACTTCTAGTTACATAAAGTGGCATAAAGGCTCTTCATCCAGTAACAATGGATGGTATACTTTAGATAAACCTGACCCCAAGGCCAAACGATGGGGCTATGTTGAGTTTGCTGTCTATGCTCGGACAACCTCAGTCAGACCCACAGGGTGGATGACTATTGGCCGCACCCTGATTACGCAACCTAAGGCAACCATCCAGGTAGTCGAACACATTAAGGACTCAGAATCAAAACTTTGAGATCATATCCATAGCTCATCCAAAGAGGATTCAGAGCCTTCAACCCTCTCAGGTCCCCCTCCCACATGGCTCAATTTGCTACACCAAACTTTTTGATTATTAAACTCCACCCCTCTTTCTGTGCCTACTTCTCAGTGCTTTCTCTGTGCTTCACTTAGTCGTCCACTTCTAGCAGCAGTCCCATTAGCGGCAGGAAATATTCCAGCAAAACCCTACAATTTCTCTAAAAAGGACAACCCCTACATGTGACACGTATCCCACTGTGGGAAAGTTATTCCACCAATACTTTATTTCCTTTCATCTGTTTCCACCTGCCAATAATGAATCCTTTACCCATTTGTTCCTTGAGCTACAGCACCCCATAGAGCCCTGTGTTTATGCAACCTGGACATTTCCTCTGGTGTAATGGTTCTTTAAGTACCTCAACCATCAATGTCTCTGGCGCCTGTTTCTTGGTTACTGTAGTTCCTCAGCTATCTTTGTATACTCCCACCGAATTCTGACAGTTGGCCCTACCTTCCCGCACCCGTAGGGTAGTCTTTCTGCCGGTTCTGGTAGGCCTCATTTTAACAACCTCAGTAACAGTTCTCGGACTCTCTGGTGGAGCTATAGGTCATGCTCTATGGGATCCAATGACCTTCAACAAAAACTGCAGGAAACACTCAATACCATGGCTGAGTCTCTGGGTTCATTGCAGCGGCAGGTTACTTCATTGGCACAAGTGGCTTTACAGAACCAAAGGGCAATTGATCTTCTCACTGCAGAAAAAGGGGTTACATGTCTATTCCTCAGAGAGGAATTTTGCTATTATGTTAATGAATCTGGGCTAATAAAAAAATGTTGTTAAATTGCAGGAATTATCGACCCAATTGCTCAAACCTACCTCCTCCAATCCCATAACGGGGTTCTTCCAATCATATCTTGCCATGTACTTACTACATATCTTGGATCCCCTTATTTGGATGCTCCTTTTTTGTGCTCTCTTGCCCTGCATAATGAAGTGCCTTCAAACCCAACTGCATAAAATTCCTAATCAAACTTTCAACCAGCTTTTGCTTAGTCACTACCAGCCTCTGATGACCGATGAATCCCCAACATCTCCAAGAGAACAGTTCACTCAGTGATGAAGCTCACTACCAGGCACGATGGAATGCAACGGGTATTAGACAGCGGGAGACAACGAGCTCGGAGAACCTCTTAATCTGCCATCCTGGATTCATAGTCTTTACCACCTTCTAAGCTTTCTCATGGTTCTTGGCCTATTCTATGTCAGTCCCCCCACATGGAACTTCTGCCAAAAATTGACATTTGCTTTAATTTTTATCTTCATTCTGTTTTTATTCGCTCTGATCTTCTTCAGGTGCTGGCGACACCATGTCCAGGCAACGCTTCCAGTATTTCCTTGAGTCTCTGTTACAGGACCAGTGGCTGATACCAACAATCTCTTCCATCCAGGACTGGTTCCATGCCATCGACATCTTTGGCTTCAGGGAACATTCATTGACTTCACCCCTATGAAAATAGCTGTCTATAGCCACTGGGTTTTATTTCTGGCTGCCATGATATCCCCATACCTGCCCCCTGAGCATTCCTCCACTTCTCTTTCTAGGCCCCACACCACCCCCACACAGCAGGAAGCAGCCAGATCTGACAAACGACACCCCACTTCCTAAGAAAACAAAAAGGGTGGAATGTTGGGAAAAGAATAAATGGCAGCCATACCCCAGAGAAAAACCCCAACATGGCGCCTAAGGACTTCTTCTTCCTACCTTCTTCATTTCTGCAGTGGCGCAAAAAGTTCCCGCCCTTGTGAACTCTCCCGCCAGCGCCAATTTCAAATCTCGCTTGTGGGGAACCTTAGCCCCAATGAGAACTAATTCCTGGGCTCTGGAGCTGATATTTGAAAGAACTTGTCAATAAACGGGTTGCTGCCATTTATGTAAGCCATACCATCTCCCCCTTAGTTCTATATAAGCACACAGCTTTTAGCAATAAATTTGGAATTCTCCCGGTGAAGTGTCATTGCGTGGGGAATTATTTCACTCATGTTCAGCAACAGGATATCCAAAGGTTCTCCAGTGCCACCTGGTAATGGGAATTTCAGAAATTTGATAGTATTTATTTAACCATTTTTGAAGGATGAAGTTGGAGTCACTGTGCGTTTCAATTAATGCAGGAACCATTATGTGGTGAGGAAGCTCATTTAAATGAAATCTCTGGAGAAATCTCACAGGCAAGGCTTCCCAAAAAGTGGCCAAAAGGTCACATGAAGCCAGGATCATTGAGGTCTACAATATGAGTTCCATTTGTGTTTAGACTCTCAATTATGGCTGCCAAGTCTTTCAAAATAAAATCATGTGATATCCTGGCTGAGATTCTCACTGCACTGTGGAAAGACACCCTGGCCCTCGATCTCAGTTTTCAAGGGCGCATCTCATGCGTGGCCTCCTAAAATCCCAACACATTTCATGGCAATACTTCTTTGAGGTAAATTCCAGAACTCAGTCTCTAAGAGGAATCATGCCAGAATTCAAGCCCAGGTGGATCCAGTTATCTCTTCCAACCGCCAAACAAATGACCACAATTAAAACCAAACACTCCCACATGGCCCTCATCTTCTTCCATATAGACACTTATCATAACCTCTGGCTGGAGTTTTTCATGAGGGGTGCAGCCCAAGACAGTGTCAAAAATAAGCTCCCTTGCCCCTCATTTGCCTAAAGTCAAGGTGGCCTGGACACCCATCCGGTGAACCAGGAGTGATCAGATAGGCCAGCTGTTAATACTGCTCTGCATCTCCAATTTGAGGCCTACTGACTGTCAGGTATAGATTCTTTATATGATTTGGAGCCATGAGAAAACCCAAAAACCTATGGGTTAGCCTCTGCAGGGCTGTGCATAACTCATTTGAACCAAAGGATCCGTATTCTCACTTGATGGCGGTCAGGAACCTTACAAATGAATGCGAGAGACTTCATTCACAATAATTGCTCTTTTGGCCATTTTGGTTTTGGATGCACAATGGGATCTCTCTTTACATCCATCAGGTGCTGAGAATCTAAGCCACAACCTCACACAGGGCCAAGAGGCTGATTCAGACACATCCCTTTCCAAAGCAATTAAGCAAAGAGCCACAGGTGATGCCTATTCATTTCCATTTGAAAACTGTTTTCTTCAGGCTTCACAAAGGGGTGGCCTGAGGCAAAGACCTTCCTGACATTCAGGGAAACAGAACAATTGATAAGCAAAAGGCCGAAAGCATGGTTTCTCCACTGAGACTTTCTTGGTCACACTGATATCTGTGTTTTCTGAGATGCTCGCCATTCCCTTCAGCTATCCAGGACATGGCAATGTCACAGAGCTTGGAGGTGGTACATATTTTGGACACAAAACCATGAGACTATTCTGGAGAGTGGTGAGAATTCTGGAAGAAACAGGAACTTAGGAAGGTAGCAGGTGTTGCCCATGGATAAGGCAAGCTGCAGTCCATTCATAAATTGGGCAGGATGAATGCCGGGAATCTTTCTACTATACAGGACATATGAATTGTTGCATTCTATTTTCTAATGTCTACAACCACGGACACAGTGGGATACACAGAGATAGAAACACTTGCCTTGTCCAACGACTTACTAGAAGAAGACCACTCCAAATCAAACAAACCGTCTTTCCTACCTATTCTCAGATCATGAGACAAAACCACAAAATCACACCCACCCCACAAAGACACCTCCTTCCCCCATGTAACTCTGTGACTATCCGGAGTTTCCTCTGAGTGGTGGGCCATACTATGTTCCCCCAAAATGGCCTGTCCTATCTCAGATCTGGTCTCCTTGGCCAACTCTGTGAAGTTGTCAGGAGCCTGCGGTGAACCACTACCTACTTTCTCAGGAAAGGCCCCTATTCAGAGCTCTCCTGGTATTTGGCCATCCTCACATATGTTGGTACCAAGAAAGACTGACACTCTCCTTGGTAAATTCAAACAAGTGAGCCTACTGGGTCTGGGACTGGACTGGCTCCGGGTGCCTGGCTTCCTGGATCCCAAGTTAAGAGAGTTCCATCACCAAGGAAGTGAGGTAGATCACTTCTTCAGGAACTGAATGAGGTCATTGCCTTGACAACCACTTTGTCCTAACAGTTGCTTTCAAGAGTCCCATGAGATGGAGGCTGCCCCTACTTCCTGTGACACTTTCACAAGTTAGAATGGTATATAAACCATGGGCACCCGGGAACAGCTCTCCACCTAGGACTGGTTTGGTCCATCTTCTCTACATTAAGAAGAGAGAGGCTGATTCATACACATCCCTTCATGCTGACAAGGTTGTTTGCCATAGAAGATGACTTTTCTCTCTCAGGTCTTTCGTAGCTGCCTACATCTTCTCAAGGGATCATTTCTGCATGGACCTTTGATGTTCTCAACAGGTGGAACATGCCCTACATTCCTGTATTTTAAGAGCAACCCTGTCCCTGCTGTTCTGTAAAGTTCGATTGAGAGAACAGTGTATGGTTTGGGTTAGTAACATGTTCAATTTGGGGTTAGGAATCCTTCTGCATGACGAATAATGGTATTGGGAAACTATGATATTTACAAGAATATATAGGTGAAATATAAGTATAAAAACAGAAATCTAGGGAAGATATGAAGTCCAGAAGGGCATTGGGCCCTTAATTGGTACACTTAGCTTTGAATTATTTTCTGCAAAAATGTCTCAGATAAATCTATATACAATGGCATAGGAGCTTGTACCTTGGATGATTGAATGTCGAATAGAACACCCACTCAAAAAGGGATTGTCGGTAGGATTAGAAAGATAGTCAGTAGGTTTACAAAGAAGAGTGAGAATAGGATTTAGACCAAAAGTTCTTAAGCAATAGGGTTTCAGGTAGACAGTGAATGTAAATGTCAGCACAAGTGAAGAGTCAGTCACAATGATGAACAGGGGAAAATATGTAGGAAAATAGATATAAATAGAGACATTACTAAATCAGGCAAAGTATAAAGTGAGTGATAGGATTAGACATTTTCAACAGGCTTGAGGTTGAATATATAATCTTAGGAAGAAACAAAAATGTAGTCACCAATAAGATTGACATTTGAGAGCATTAGGCCACCTGGACATGGAAGGTTTTAGTAATCCATGCTCACTTTCCATTTAGGCTTTGGTACAACCTTAAGGGTGACCTTTGATTTTTTTGTCCAGAATATTACTGTGATAAAATGTATATATAGATCATGTGACATGAGTATTTCTTCCACCATTTTTTGAGGAATATTTTGAAAACGTATAAATTAGTATTGAGGGTAAAAATAGGTGTACCCTGTGACTATGAATATAGAGATAATGCATGAATAGACCATACAGTTAATAAATAATATAACTGGTTCCACTTTAAATAATGTATTGAATTGATATCTGAAAATACATAAGAAATCATATATTGATATATAATCATTCATAACACCTAGTTATACGTCTAATTGTAATCCTAGGGTTATGGTTTATCATGAAGAGTGTGTGAGTTTTGCTTCAAAAGTGATTATTGAAATCAAAAATAATGTGTTTGGAAAGAAGTCTCATGAAAAGACCAGTTTGAAACATGGCGGAACACGTGTTTTCTGAAGCAGAAAGTGAATGAAAGTGAAATAAATGCCTATAAATTTGTGAACTTGTGGATGAAATATATATCCAATAATGTGCATAAACTGAAGAAATAGTAATGTACTAGTTTTGAATAAAAATGAACTTCAAAATACTTATCATGTCCCATAGGAATCTACTTGCATTGATGTGAAAATGGATCAGTTACTGTAGAAATATTAGGATTTATATGCACCATTCACTGAAGTTAGTTTTCAATACTAGGAAAAAAATACGTATATCAGGTGAATGAATATTTCTGAGAATAATCTTGTGAAAAGTTGATTATAAATCCATATACATAATCATGAATGAATTTAGGGAGTGTATAATAAGACACATATATTAAATATTTTGAAATATCTGGAGAGAATATATATATATATATATATATATATATATATATATATATATATCCACACACAGATTTTAAAAATTAGCAATATATATGCCAATCGAATTACACCGTGAAATATGTATCATCCACAGATCCAAAAATATTCATTTTACTGGATATGGATTTATGTATTACTTTTTTCAACTAGGAAGCTCACCCATAGGTTGAATTTTCAGGTCAAACAGCGTTTAAGAGGAGTGATCTCTTCTCACACTTTGTATCTGCCAAGTCATGTAACTCACAAGAATGTACGTGTGATACCAGGTAGGATTCTATATGTGCATATAAAAATACATGTGCTGAATAGAATACAGAGAAAGGGAGACAGGAATTCACATATTTGTTAACTTTAAAAGCACATGGAAAACTATTTCAACAAAAAATTGACTAGATTTATAACTCCTACCCTATATAATGCAAAAGGCAAGTCCAAGTATACAACATGCCTCCTCTGAACTGCTTGTATTTCTATTCTGTTTCCGTTATTTTTCTCCATCATATTAGGATTAGTATTCAGAATCTAGCAGAGCATGTGTTAGTGTCAGGGATTCAGTATTTCAAATGTAAAATAGAAAAATGAATCCAATGTGTATGCAAATATGTGCTAAACAAAATCTTCCCACTCTCATCCAGAACAATTCCTTGATATTTTTTTCGCCCAAAGTAAGACACAATTAGAGGAGAAGAGTAATAAAATCTGTGAATAATATGCTCAGGAGTTTACAACCTTGGAAGAGGTAGAGGAGTTTCCCTAGTATGGGACAGGGTAAACACTCCATAAACATGGAGCTCTGCTGGCCTAAATACTTCTTGAGAAACTGCCTCTGAGTTTGGGCACTTGAAATATATGTTGTTGTCAGGAGCTTTAGCTTCCTTTTAGTGAGACTATCAATGCTGTGTCTGCATCTATGTGACCTGGAGGACATGGTTTCTTATTTTCCAATGAACATGAGGCAGCAGTGCTGAATTCTCTCTTTGTGAGTAAACTGTGGCCACTGGGGGCTAAGGGTATTCCCATGTGGACTGGGAAGCCATTTGGTCATCCTCCACTTTTCGTGGTGTTTCTTGCTGCTGCACTGGGACTTTGGCATTTGCTTCATGAAATAAAAGAAGTTCAACTGGGACACAGTTCTGGAGGCAATTCTTTCATGTGTGGTTGGTCAGGGTCTGCAGGAGAATGCACCAACCAGGTTTCTATCCCAAATAGCTTGGCCCCATGTCCATAGTAACCTGATTCTAAACATTGCCCGGAAACATCTCCATATAACCAGAAGCCTTTACATGGAAGGGTTTGCTGGCTTCACCATGTAAGTCACAAGCCATTTGGGATCCAATGGCAGATCCACATGGCCCCACCACAAATTTTTTATCACACACCTGCCTACCACTGCTCTAGGCCCACTACTCAGCAGGTTCCAACATATTGGCATCTCTGTTCTACACCATTTTCATGAAACCCACTCAATCAAGGCACTGTCTTGCATATTTACGATCAGCAACAGGACATCCAAAGTTTCTCCAGTGCCACCTGGTCATGGGAATTTCAAAAATTTCATGGTATTTATCTAGGCATTTTTCAAGGATGACGTTGCAGGCACTGTGGGTTTCAATTCATTCAGGAACCTTTAAATGGTGAGGAAGCTCATTTCAATGAATGCTCTGTAGAACTCTCACAGGCAAGGCTTCCCAAAGAGTGGCCAAAATGTCACATGAAGCCAGGCCTATTGAGGTCTACAATGTGACGTCCATGGGTGTTGTGACTCTCAACAATGGCTGACAAGTCTTTCAGAATTAAATCATGTGATCTTCTGGCTGAGATACCCAGGGCTCTGTGGAAAGCCACCCTGGGCCTAGATCTCAGTTTCCAAGGGTGATTCTCATGGGTGGACTCCTAAAATCCCAACAAAATTCATGGCAATACTTCTCTGAATTCAGTCTCTAAGGGGAATCACACCAGAGTTCAAGCCCAGGTGGTCCCAGTCATGTCTTCCAACCGGACACAAATGACCAAAATTAAAACCAAAACCCTCCCATATGGCCCTCATCTTCTTCCATATAGACACTAATCACAACCTCTGGCTGAAGGTTTCCATGAGTGGCGGAGTCCAAGAGAGTGTCCAAAATAACTCCCTTGCCCCTCATTGGCGTAAATTCAGGGTGGTCTGGACACCCTTCATGTGAAACAGGAGTGATCAAATATGCTAGACGTTAATACTTCTATGCTTCTCCAATTTGTGGAAAACTGAGTGTCAGGTATATATTTTTATGTGATTTGCAGTCATGAGAAAACACAAGCTCCTCTGCAGGTCTTTGAAGAACCCATTTGACCCAAAGGATCCCTATTCTCACTTGATGGAGTTCAAGAACTTTAAAGAGGAAGGGGACAGACTTCATCCACAAGGACTGCATTTTGGCCATTTTGGTTTTGGATGCACACATGGGATCTCTCTTTACATCCACCACGTGCTGAGTATCTAAGCCACAACCTCACACAGGGCCAAGAGGCTGATTCAGACACATCCCTTTTCAAAGCAATTAAGCAAAGAGCCACAGGTGATCCATATTCATTTCCATTTGAAAACTGTTTTCTTCAGGCTTCACAAAGGGGTGGCATGAGGCAAAGACCTTCCTGACATTCAGGGCAACAGAACATTAGGTTAGCAAACGGCCCAAAGCAGTGTTTCTCCACTGAGACTTTCCTGGTCACACTGATATCTGAATTTTCTGAGACGCTCGCCATTCCCTTCAGCTATCCAGTACATGGCCATGTCACAGAGCTTGGAGGTGGTACATAACTTGGTCACAAAATCATGAGCCTATTCTGGAGAGTGGCCAGAATTCAGGAAGAAAACAGGAACTTAGGAAGATAGCAGGTGTTACCCATCCATAAGGCAAGCCGCATTCCTTTCATACATTGGGCAGAAAGAATTCTGGTAAGCTTTCTACTAGCCTGGACACATCCTTTGATGCATTGCATTCTCTTTTCTAATGTCTACAACCATGGACACAGTGGGATACACAGACATAAAAACACTCGCCTTGTCAAATCACTTGTTAGAAATCGTCCACTCCAAACCAAACAAACTGCCTTTCCTACCTATTCTCAGAACATGAGACAAAATCACAAACACACACTCACACCCACAAATTCACCTCCTTTCCCAAAGTAGGTCTCTGACTATCGGGTGTGACCTCTGACTGGTGGGCCGTACTATGTTCCCATCAAATGGCCTGTTCTGTCTCAGATCTGGTTTCCTTGGCCAACTCTGTGAAGTTGTCAGGAGACAACGGTGAGCCACTTCCTGCTTACTCAGGAAAGGCCACTCTTCAGAGCTTTCCTGGCATTTGGCCATCCTCACATCAGTAGATACCAAGAAAGACTGACTCTGTCTTTGGTAAATCAAAAGAAGTGAGACCACTGGGACTGGGCCTGGGACTAGGTTTGTGTGCCTGGATGCCTGTATCCCAAGTTCAGAGAGTTCCATCACCAAGAATGTGAAGTGAGGTCACTTCCTTCAGGAACTGAATGAGGTCAATGCCTTGGCAAGCACGTTGTCCTAACATTTGCTTCCAAAGGTCCCATGAAATGGAGGCTGTCCCTAATTCCTTTGACACTTTCACAAGTTAGAATGGTATATCAAACATTGGTAACCAGGAACAGCTCTCCACAGAGGCCTCGTTTGGTCCTTCTTCTCTACATAAAGAAGAGAGAGGCTGATTCAGACACATCCCTTCATGCTGACCAGGTTGTTTGCAATGAAAGATGACTTTTGCTCTCTCAGTTCCTTCATAGGTGTCTACAACTTCTCTAGGGATCATTTGCGCATAGACCTTTGAGTTTCTCAGCAGTTGGAAGATCCCCTAAATTCCTGTATTTTAAGACCAACTCTGTCCTTGCTCTTCTCTAAAGTTAGATTGAGGGAACAGTGTATGGTTAGGGTTAATAACAGGTTTGATTTGGAATAGAAATCATTCTGCTGGATGAATAATGGTATTGGGAACCTGCGATATTTTCAAGAATATATAGGTAAAATATATGAATCTGAAAACAAAAATCTAGGTAAGATTTGAAGCCCAGAAGGGCATTGGGCTTTTGATTGGGTATTAAGCATAGGACCTTGTAACTTGGATGATTGATTTTCAAAGAGAACTTCCAGTCAAAATGGATAGTCAGTAGTATTAGGAAGATAGTCGGTATGTTTATAAAGGAGAGTGAGTATAGGATTTGGACCAAAAGTTCTTTAGCTATAGGGTTTCGGGTATTGAGTGAATGTAAATGTCAGCACATGTGAAGAATTAATCACAATGATGAACTGGGGAAAATATGTAGGAATGCAGATATCAATAGAGACTTTAGGAAATCTGGCAAAGTATAGTCGGTAGTGAAATGTTAATAAAATAGATTCTTGTCACTTCCTGTTTTACTGTATGCTTAATAAAACACTGTTGAAATCTTGAGAAGTGATTTCTAATCTTTTTCCCAGAATGTGCTGTCCCCAACTGCCAAACTTCAGAATGTACTCCCTCACCCAGTTGCACGCAAACTGCTCACCCGCCCAGGCCCATCAATAAACTTTCCTCCCTGCCCTCTTCAAGGAAAGTATATAAGCTCTGCTTAAGCTGTTCTCAGGGTTCTCTGCTCTATTCAAATGAGCTCTGAGCCCCAGCATGCTGGACCCCCAATAAACCCTTTGTTTTTGCATGAGAGAGTCTCTTTCGACAGCCATTTTGCCAAGCCCTAACCTGAGGAACCTGAAACCAGAAAGAGGTGCCTTACTTACCCTGAGAGTAGCCCCCCAATGGGCTACTCTCAGGGTAAGTAAGGCACCTCTTTCTGGTTTCAGGTTTCAGGTTAGGGCTTGGCAAAATGGCTGTCGATGAAGTGTGTGAGCTCTCTTTGATGGTGGCTGGCAGACGTGTCACAGAGCCACAAGCCAAGTCCCTGGGGGACGCCACAGAGGACTCGGGAATCAAGGAATAATAGTCTCCTCGACTCAGTGATACTTTGTTTCAGATTCGGTATTGCCAGCCCATCGGGTTTTGCCACCTGCTCAGTCTTGGTCTCAGTGTTGGACGTCCATTGCCTGTCTTTATTTTTTTCTCTTGTCTGTGTCCTGTGTCGTTGCTTTTACTGTTTGTGTATCTTTCATTATGGGACAGATCACTTCAATGCCTCTATCCCTGACCCTTGATCTATGGACCAAAGTCCGCTTAAGGGCTCAGAATGTTTCTTTTTTAGTAAAACGCTGGACCTGGCAGACTCTGTGTGCCACAGAATGGCCCACCTTTGGATTCGGATGGCCCCTAGAAGGATCTTTCTACTTCCCACTAATTTAAAAAGACAGAGATATTGTCTTACAGCCAGGGCCACATAGCCATACTGATAAACAGGAATATACCTTAACTTGGCAGGACCTCTGCAAATCTCCTCCTCCGTGGGTGAAGCCTTTCCTTGCTGTGTCCCCTTTCCTACTCCTTCCCCCACGATCTCTCAACCCCTCTGCTCCTCCTCCTCCTCCACCCTCTGTTCTCCCTGAGTCACAAGATTTGACTCTACTGGACTCTCATCCCCCTCCTTATCTTCTACCCTTGTCCCACAACCCCCAACACCCTCTAAGTGATTCTCCAGCTGCTGACTCAGCCTCTCCGCAATTGGAGAACGCTAAGCCAGCCCAGGGCCCTCCAGATAACTCCCCTGCGTCACACACAGCCCCTCCTCCCCTGGAGGAAGCTGGAGTTGCTAAAGGAACTCGCCGGTGGCAAATGATTGAAAACCCTGGAACTTCCGTGTTGCTTCCCTCCATCCCTAAGGACCAATGATTGACGATGGCCATAGGGAAAAAATGCAAGCCTACCAGTATTGGCCTTCTCCTCTTCAGACCTATATAAATGGAAAAATAACAATCCCCCTTTTACCGAGGACCCAACCTGGCTCTCAGGTCTGGTGAAGTCATTGATGTTTTCACACCAACCTACTTGAGATGACTGCCAACAACTCCTAGGGACTCTCTTCATGACAGAGGAACAAAAGAGAATCATCCTGGATGCTAGAAAAAAGTATCCTCGGACCAAATGCGTGACCGACAAAACTTCCCAATATATTCAAAGCCGGCTTTCTCTTGAAACGACCCAACTGGGACCCCAACACCTTTGAAGGTAGGGAGCATCTGTCCACTTATCGCCGGGCTCTAATAGTGGGTATCTTAGTGGCCGCTAGGTGACCAACTAATTTGGCCAAGGTAAGAGAGATTATTTAAGGGCCTGATGAATCTCCCTCTATGTTCTTAGAGATAATTATGTAGGCATATAAGAGACATACTCCTTTCGATCCTCAGGCAGAGGATCAAAAGGCATCTGTCACAATGGCCTTTATTGGGAAAGCTGCCCTGGATATTAAAAGAAAGTTACAATGCTTAGATGGATTACAAGATATGACTTTGAGGGATTTATTCAGAGAACCCGAGAAGGTATACTTTAAGAGAGAAACTGAGGAAGAGAAGGGAGCTGAGTGAGGATAAAAGAAACAAAAGACAGACTAAGGCATTGACTAAGGTCCTGGTCACAACAACAAATAGGCCAGAAATTAAGAAACAGAGAGACAGGAAGGGATACCTGGGCAGACACTAGAGGCCACCCCTGGCCTCAGATCAATGTGCCTACTCTAAAGAAAAAGGACACTGGGCCAAAGAGTGCCCTAGAAAGAGACAGCCATGCCAGCCAGATATTCTGACTCTGGAGGAATACTAAGAAAGTCCGGGCTCAGATCCTCTCCCTGACCTCAAGGTAACTTTTGAAGTGGAGGGGAACACAATAAACTTTGAAGTAGATGCAGGGTGAATATACTCAGCCCGTAAGGCCCATTGGGCCCTCTACCGAATAAAAGGTCTCTAATTCAAGAGTCTAACAGAAGTAAATATCGGGCTTTGACAACTACGAGGACCATGGACCAGGGAAAAGGAAAAATCCATCACTCCTTCCTAGTAATCCCAGAATGCCTGGCCCCATTGATGGGCAGAGTTCTGCTCACCAAGCTCTGGGCCAAAATAACTTTTAACCCTGAAGGCCCTCAAGTGGAATTTTTTAATTCTTCAGTAACTACTCCTATAATCATGGCTCTAACTATGTCAGTAGCAAATGTTCATCAACTCATTCACCTTTGTTCAAAGAAACTGCATTCATTCGTGAAAGATCAAGAACACAGTTTTCCACTAACCTACTCACAGCAAAAGGAAATAACTGAATGGGTAACAAAAGCCTGTCAGGTCCATTAATTGGTTAAAGCTTACACTTCCAAGCTTCCTGCAGGAAAGCACCTATGAGGAACCAGACGAGGACAATTCTGGGAAGTGGACTTTACTGAAATTAAGCCAGTAAGGTATGGACTTAAATAACTCCTAGTCTTTGAACATACATTTTCAGGATGTATTGAAGCCTTCCCCACACACACACAAAAAAAGAAATAAAAAAGAAGAAAAAAGAAACATTGCAAATGGTTGTAAAGAAGATCCTGGAAGATATTTATTCTCCCCTTGACGACCAGTAGTCTTAACCCTAATCAGCCCCTTAAGCTGCGATGGCTGATCACAAATCCTACTGGACACGAAGTATGGCCTATCTCGAATACAGCCCCCTTACGAACCTGGTGGCCATCTCTCCACCCAGTCATTTGTCAGCTGGCTATAGGTCTTTCCTATTGGGATATCCCTGATTAACAGGATCCCACTAAAATTCCATTAAATCCCTTCCGTACCATAGATAATGGAAACAAACATTATAGATGTAGGGACACGTGAACCAGATGCAGGTTGGCTAGCCTAGATTACTATGTTTGCCCGGCAGACTATCAAAGCCACAAACAGTCACGGCTATGGGGGGGGGAGAGCAGACTTCTATTGTAAGTCATGGGGATGTGAGCATACAGGGACTGTCAGATGGAACCCAAACTCCTCATCAAATTCTGTACACAGCATTGGCCATATTACGAATTAGATAACCAAAACCGATGGCCCCCAGAGGGGTCTCTAGATCCTCAAATTCTGTGTGACCTTTTTAACTTCTGCAAGTGCTCAAAAGGGTGAATGGAGATTCCGCTATGTGGAGGCCTTCTCTCTCCTTTGCTCACATCCTGAACTATGCTTCTCCAATAGATGCTCACCCTCAGCCTTGTGCTCCAGACTCTCTGCTGTCACTCCCACCTCAGCAACTTGATTTCTCCCCTCCAATATCTAGATCAAAAACCCAAATCTCGACTGGTTCTCAGACCATTGCTCCCTTGCTGAGGTTGCAGGTACTGAGGTACCACTCCATTCACTCACTCCTCTCCTCTCCTGTCAGTGCCCGCACCGGGTCCCACCCAGTCCTCTTACCACCTAATGCCAAGCTCAAACCCGCTGAGAAGAATCCTCAGACCCTAATACAAGATGTAATGAAAATGGCCTTTAATGTTGCTTTGTCATCACTAAAAACAGGTTACTAAGAATTTAAAGTCCCTCACAGGCTTTTTGGAATCTCACTCCCGTCTCCCCCTCTGTTCTATCTGTTCTACTGCTCAAGTTTTTGTTGCTATTAAGATCCCAAAGCCCTCTCCCAATATTCTTTTACATCTCTCCTTCCTCATTCTCAGATCCACAGAGCTGCTCTTATCCCTGCCTTCCAAATTGTCCCCCTCTGTACCAGGCCCACAGAAAAGTCTTAACTGACCTTCTCCAGAAGTCTTCACCATGGCTGATTTAGGACTTTCAGCAAAAGAATCCCGATAAAAGAGTTCACTGTAGATAAACTTCCTATTTTTGTGTTGCCCTGGTCTCCTTGGCAACTGGCTAAAAAATTAAGCACTCCTGATCTAGACACACCCTTACTAGTTTTTCACAAAATATTTGAAAAAAAGGCCTCTGGCCTTGAGCTGGGGCTTCACAGAGATGGCTACATTTCTAAGATAAAGAAGTTACAAACTGGGCTGTATGGAAACAGCTGGAAGGGGGAAAAAAAGAAAGGGAAGACACCCCCACCCAGGTTTCCTTGAAAAGTTAACTTGCCCAAACTGAGGAAAAAACAGAAACAAAAACTGCTTTTTGTGAACTTCTGCAGACTGTGAACTTCTGAGCCCCTTCCCTTACGTGTTGGGTACAAAATTCTGAAACTACGTAACTTGGGTTTCAGGGGATTAATTGATTACAACAGAAGCAATGCCCTCTGAATCTGGTTGAAACCAAAAAAGACTGTTTCCGTGTCTTTGGTGCTATCTTAGGTGCCTTGTCTTGTCCGTCCCTACAACAGTATAATTCTATATACTTAAACATTGTTTATGTTTTCATGAAATGGTCAACAGATGTGATTAATTGTGAAATGGTGCAGATGTTTCCCAGAGTGCTCTATCATGACGCAGGTTCATCTGAAGATCAAAGAGGGGGACATACAACCCGGTTCCGCTGGGAACATATGTCCCTCACCTTAGCCATTCTATTACGAATAGGAGTTGCTGCAGGGTTGGGCACAAGAACCACTGCTCTGGTCCATGGGACACAACAAGTGACCCAATTAGAAGCAGCAATAGATCAAAACTTAAAGATTTTAGAAACCTCCATCACAGCTTTGCAGGAATCTTTAACCTCTCTCTCTGAAGTTGTTTTACAGAACAGTCAAGGGTTGGACCTCCTTTACATGACAGAGGGGGGCCTTTGTGCTTCATTGAGGGAAGAATGTTGTTTTTATGTCGACAATACTGGAGTTGTAAAAAAATCTATGAGTAAATTAAAAAGATGCCTTGAAGAGCAACAACGAGAGAGAGAGAGGCACAGAAAGGGTAGTTTGAGTCTTTTTTTACACAGTCCCCCTGGTTAATTACGTTTTTATCAACCCTGGCCGGTCCAATAATAATCCTCATATTATTACTAACTATAAAACCCTGTTTCCTCAACCATGTAATTTCTTTTCTCCAAGCTCAAATTGGACAAATTAAAATTATGGTAATACCCCACTAGCAGACATAGAATGTGACACCCCACAAAGATCACTTTTATGATTAAAAGTAGCCAGAAAAAGAAGTGGGGAATGAAAGGTTAATAAAATATGTACTTGTCACTTCCTGTTTTTCTGTACACTTAACGAAACACTGTTGAAATCTTGAGAACTCTTTGCTAATCTTGTTGCCAGAATGTGCTGTCCCCAATTGCCAAACTGCAGAATCTACTCCCTCACCCGGTTGAATAGAAACCTGAACTGTACTTGGATCATTGAATGTAGAAGAGAACATCCATTCAAAAAGTTATTGTCAGTTGGATTAGAAAGATAGTCGGTAAGTTTAGGAAGAAAAGTGAGTATAGGATTTGGAACAAAAGTTCTTTAGCAATAGGGTTTTGGTTAGAGAGTCAATGTAAACGTCAACACAAGTGAAGAGTCAGTCACAATGATGCACAGGGCAAAATATGTAGGAAAGCAGATATCAATAGAGACATTAGGAAATCAGAAAAAGAATAAAGTGAGTGATGGGATTAGATATTTTCAACAGGGTTGAGGATGAATATATGAGCTTAGGATAAAACAAATATGAAGTCAACAATAGGATTGACATTTGATAGCATTAGCGTAGCCCAAGACAGTGTCCAAAATAAGCTCTGTTGCCCCTCATTTGCCTAAATTCCCAGTGGCCTGTACACCCTTCCTGTGTACCAGGAGTGATCAAATAGGCCTGCCGTTAATACTGCTCTGCTTCTCCAATTTGAGTCCTACTGAGTGTCGGGTACAGATTCTTTATGTGAATTGGAAAGATGAGAAAACTCAAGCACCTATTGGATAGCCTCTGAATAGATTTGAAGAACTCATTTGACCCAAAAGATCCCTATTCTCACTTGATGGAATTCAGGAACCTTACAGAGGAAGGCAAAATACTTCATCAACAATGACTGCTCTTTATGCCATTTTGGATTTTATGCACCCATGGGATCTTTCTTTAGATCCATCAGGTACTGAGAATCTAAGTCAAAGAATCACACTGGGCCAAGAGGCTGATTCACACACATCTCTTTCCAAATCAATTAAGGAAAGAGCCAAAGGTAAAGCATATTCATTTCCATTTGAAAAATCTTTCCTTCAGGATTCACAAAGGGTTGGCCTGAGACAAAGACCTTCCTGACTCTCAGGGCAACAGAACAATAGGTAAGCAAATGGCCCAAAGCAGGGATTCTCCACTGAGACTTTACTGGTCACACTGATATCTGAGTTTTCTGAGATGCTCGCCATTCCATTCAGCTATCCAGTACATGGCCATGTCACAGAGCTTGGAGGTAGTACATATCTTGGACACAAAACCATGAGCCTATTCTGGAGATTGGCCATAATTCAGGAAGAAAACAGGAACTTAGGAAGGTAGCAGGTATCGCCCATCAATAAGGCAAGCCGCATTCAATTCATAAATTGTGCTGGATGAATGCTGGGAAGCTTTCTATGAGACAGGACACATCCATTGATGCATTCTCTTTTCTAATGTCTACAAGTACGGACACAGTGGGATACACAGACATAGAAACACTTGCATTGTCAAACGACCTACTAGAAACAGTTCACTCCAAACCAAACAAACCGCCTTTTCTAACTATTCTCAGAACATGAGACAAAACCACAAACCCACACCCGCAATGGCACCTCCTTCCCCCAAATAGGTCTGTGACTCTCCGGAGTGTGCTCTGACTGATGGGCCATACTATGATGCTCCGAAATGGCCTGACCTGTCTCAGATCTGGTCTTCTTGGCCAACAATGTGAAGTTGTTAGAAGCCAGGAGTGAGCCACTATCTGCTTTCTCAGGAAGAGCCCCTCTTCCGAGCTTTCCTGGCATTTGGCCATCCTCACATCAGTAGGTATCAAGAAAGACTGACTCTGTCCTTTGTAAATCCAAAAAAGTGAGACCACTGGGACTAGAACTGAGACTGGCTCTGGGTGCCTGGCTTTCTGTATCCCAAGTTCAGAGAGTTCCATCACCATGGAAGTGAGATGAGATCACGTCCTTCAGGAACTGAATGAGATCACTGCCTTGGCAACCACTTTGTCATAACAATTGCTTCCAACGGTCCCATGAGATGAGGGCTGCCCCTACTTCCTGTGACACTTTCACAAGTTAGAATGGTATATCACCCGTAGGCAAAAGGGAACAGCTCTCCACACAGGCTGGGTTTGGTCCATCTTCTCTACATTAAGAAGAGATAGGCTCATTCTGACTCAACCCTTAATCCTGACCAGGTTGTTTGCCATGGAAGATGATTTTTGCTCTCTCAGGTCTTACATAGCTGCCTACATCTTCTCCAGAGATCATTTCTGCATGGAGCTTTGAGGTTCTCAACAGATGGAAGATCCACTGCATTCCTGTATTGTAAGACCAACACTGTCCCTGCTCTTCTGTAAACATAGATGTGAATTGGAGTCATGAGAAAACCCACGAACCTATGGGATAGCCTCTGCAGAACTTTAAAGAATTCACTTGACCCAAATGATCCCTATTCTCACTTAATGGAGGTCAGGAACCTTACAGAGGAAGGCGAGAGACTCTATCCACCATGACAGTTCTTTTGTCCATTTTGGTTTTGGATGCACACATGGGATTTTTCTTTAGACCCATCATGTGCTGTGAATCTAAGCCACAGCCTCACATAGGGCCAAGAGGCTGATTCAGACACATCCATTTCCAAAGCAATTAACCGAAGAGGCACAGGTAATGACCATTCAATTCCATTTGAAAACTATTTTCTTCAGGCTTCACAAAGTGTGGCCTGAGGCAAAGACCTTCCTGACATTCAGGGCAACAGAATAGGTAAGCAAAAGGCCCAAAGCAGGGTTTCTCCACTGAGACTTTCTTGGGCATACTAATATCTGAGTTTTCTGAGATACTCACCATTCCCATCAGCTATCCAGTACATGGCCATGTCACAGAGATTGAGGTGGTACATATCTTGGACACAAAATCATGAGCGTATTCTGGAGAGTGTCCAGAATTCAGGAAGAAAACAGGAATTTAGAAAGATAGCAGGAGTTGCCCATCCATACGGCAACCTGCAGTCCATTCATAAATTGCACAGGATGAATGCTTTGAAGCTTTCTCGTAGACAGGACACATCCATTGATGCATTCTCATTTCTACTGTCTACAATCACGGACACAGTATGATATATAGACACAGAAACACTCACGTTGTCAAAGGACTTACTAGAAACAGTCCACTCCAAAACAAACAAACCAGCTTTCCTAACTATTCTCAGAACATGAGACAAAACCACAAACTCACACTCACACCCAATAAGGCACCTCTTTCCCCCAAGTAGGTCTGTGTCTATCCGGAGTGTCCTCTGACTTGTGGGCCATACTATGTTCCCCAAAAATGGCGTGTCCTGTCTCCGATCTGGTCTCTTTAGCAAACTCTGTGAAGTTGTCAGGAGCCCGTGGTGAGAAACTATCTGCTTTCTCTGGAAAGGCCAGTCTTCATAGTTTCCAGGCATTTGGCTGTCCTCACATCAGTAGGTACCAAGAAAGAGTGACTCTGTCTTGTTAAATCCAACAAGTGAGCCCACTGGGACATGGAGTGGGTTTGACTCTGTGTGCCTGGTTTCCTGGATCCCAAGATCACAGACTTTCATCACCAATAATGTAAGGTGAGGTCACTTCCTTCAAGAACTGAATGAAGTCACTGCCTTGGAAACCACTTTGTTTTAACAGTTGCTTCCAAGGTTCCCAAAAGATGGAGTCTGCCTCTACTTGCTGTGACTCATTCATAAGTTAGAATGGTATATCAACCATAGGCACCGGGGAACAGCTCTCCACACAGGCATGGTTTGGTCCATCTTCTCTACATTAGGAAGAGAGAGGCTAATTCAGACACATCCCTTCAACCTGACCAGGTTGTTTGCCATGGAAGATGACTTTTGCTCTCTCAGATCCTTCATACCTGCCTACACCTACTCAAGGGATTATTTCTGCAGGGACTTTTGAGGTTCTCAGCTGGTGGATGATACCCTACCTTCCTGGATTTTAAGACCAACTCTGTCCCTGCTCTTCTGTAAAGTGAGATTGAGGGAACAGTGTATGGTTAGTGTTAATAGCATGTTCGATTTGGGTTAGGAGTCATTCTGCTGGATGAATTACGGTATTGGGAACCTGTGATATTTATAAGAATATAAATGTGAAATATATGTATGAGATCAGAGATCTGGGAAAGATTTGAAGCCCAGAAAGGCATTGGGCCCTTGATTGGTATACTTAGATTGAATTATGTTCTGCACCGAGGTCTCAGATAAATCGATATACAATGGCATAGGACCCTATACCTCGGATGATTGAAAGTAGAAGAGAACATCCAGTCAAAAAGGGATAGTCTGTAGGATTAGGAAGATAGTCAGTAGGTTTAGGAAGAAGAGTGAGTCTCGGAGTTGGACCAAAAGTTCTTTAGCAATTGGTTTTCAGTTAGAGGGTGAATGTAAATGTCAGCACATGTGAAGAGACAGTCACAATGATGAACTGGGAAAAATATGTAGGAAAGCAGATATCAATAGGGGCATTAGGAAATCAGGAAAAGTATAAAGTGAGTGATAGGATTAGATATTTTCAACAGGCTTGAGGTTAAATATATAATCTTAGGAAGAAACAAATATGTAGTAACCAATAGGATTGACATTTGAGAGCAGTAGGCACCCTGGACATAGATGCTTTTAGTAATCCATGGTCACTTTCCATTTAGGCTTTGGTACAATCATATGTGTGACCTTTGCATTTTGTGTCCAGAATACTACTGTGGTAAAATGTATATGTAGATCAGGTGACATAAGTATTTCTTCCACCATAAAGGGGAGTAATATTCTGGAAACTTATAAATTAGTACTGGGGATACAAATAGGTGTACCTTGTGTTGATGATTATTGAGATGAAGCATGAATAGACCATATTGTGAATAAAGTATGTAACTGGATCCAACATTAAATAATGGATTGAGTTTGCATCTGAAAATATATTGGAAATCTTATATTGATATATATACCATCATTCCAACGAGTTATATATGCAATGGTATTATTAGGGTTACGGTTTGTCGTGAAGAGTGAGTTTTGCTTCAAAAATGATTATGGAATCGAAAATAATGTGTTTAGAAAGAAGTCTAGTGAAAAGACCAGTAAAGAAACATGGAGGAATACATGTGTTCTGAAGTAGTAAGTAATTGAAAGTGAACCAAATGCCAAAAAAATTTGTGAAGTTCTGGATGAAAAAATACATCCTATGATGTCCATAAACTGAAGAAATAGTAATGTACCAGTGTTGAGTAAAAATGAACTTCAAATTACACATCATGTCCCATAGCAATCTACTTGCATTGATGTTAAACTGGGTCAGTTACTGTAGAAATATTAGGATTTTTAAGCACCATCCACTGAACTAAGTTTTCAGTAGTAGGAAACCAAAATATATTTCAGGTTTATGAATATTACTGAGAATAATCTTGTGAAAATTTGAATTTAAATGAACATAAATGAATATGAATGAATTTAGGGAGTGTATAATAAGACACATATTTTTCATATTTTTTTAAAATCCGTAGAATATACACACACACACACGCACACACACACACACATGCACACACACACACATTAATATTTAGCAATATATATGCCAATCGATATTCATCATGAAATATAATTCATTCACAAATCCAAAAATATTCATTTTACTGAACATGGATTTATGTATAGTGTTTTTCACTAGGAAGCTCACCCATAGGTGGAATTTTCAGTTCCATCATTATTTAGGGAGAGTCATCTCTTCTCACAATTTTTATATTCCAAAGTCAGTGATCTTAAAGGAATGTACGTGTGATACCAGGTAGGATATTGTATATGCATAAAAAAATTACATGTGCTGAATAGGATACAGAGAAAGGGAGACAGGAATTTACATATGTGATAACTTTAAAAAATCATGGAGAAATATTAAAATGAAAAGTTTACTAAATTTAAAACACATACTCTTGATAAAGAGGAAGACAAATACAAATATACACCATGCTTCCTATAAAAGGACTGTACTTCTATTCAGTTAGGTTTTTTTTTCTCCATGATATTAGGATTAGTAGTCAGAGTCTAGTAGGGTATGGGTTAGTGTCAGGGATTCAGTATTTCAAATGGAAAATAGGAAAATGAATCTAATGTGTATGCAAACATGTGATACACAAAAATCTTCCCTCTCTTATCCAGAACAATACCTTGACATAACCATCGCTAAAAGTAAGACACAATTAGAGGAGAGGAGTTAGAAAACCTGTGAATACATATGTGGAATGAAAAATGCTCAGGAGTTCACAACACTGGAGGTGGTAAAACAGTTTACAAAAGTATGGGAGATGGTAAACACTTCAGAAACATGGAGCTGTGCTGACCTAAAGACTTATTGAGAAACTTCCTCTGAGGTTAGGCACAAGAAATATATGTATGGCAATATTTAAATCAATGGTTCTGCAACTGATGTGATTCTGCAATCTGGGTCTGCATCTATGTGACCTGGAGGACATGGTTCTTTATTTTGTAATGAACATGAGGCAGCAGGTCTGAAAACTCCCTTTGTAGGTAAACTGTTGCTACTGGGAGCTAAGTGTCTTCCCGTGTGGTCTGTGAAGCCATTTGGTCATCCTCCACTTTTCAGGGTGTTTCTTACTGCTGCACTGGGAATTTGGTATTTGCTTCATGAAATACAATATGTTCAACTGGGACACAATGCTGGAGGGAGTTCTGTCATGTGTGGTTGGTCAGGGTCGGCAAGAGAATGTACGAACCAGGCTTCTATCCCACATAGCTTTCCCCTTGACTATAGCAACCTGATTCTGAACATTGCCCTGAAACCTCTACATATAACAAGATGCCTTTACATATAAAGGTCTGCTGCCTGCACCATGTCAGTCGCAAGATTTGGAAGCCAATGGAAGATCCAGGTGGTCCTACCAAAAATATTTATTTACACACCTATAGTCCACTGCTCTACGCCCACTACCCAGCAGGCTCCAACTTACTGGCATCTCTGTTCTACACCATTTTCACGAAACTCAGTCAATCAAGGCACTGTTTGTTATACTCATGATCAGCAACAGGATATCTAAAGGTTATCCAGTGCCACCTGGTCATGGGGATTTCAAAAATTTCATGGTATTAATCTAGTCATTTTTCAAGGATGAAGTTGGAGGCACTGTGGGTTTCATTTAATTCAGGAACCATTAAATGGTGAGGAAGCTCATTTCAATGAAAGCTCTGGAGAACACTCACAGGCAAGCCTTCCCAAAGAGTAGCCAAAAGGACACATGAATCCAGGCCCATTGAGGTATACAATGTGAGGTCCATGTGTGTTTGGACTCTCAATTATGGCTACCAAGTCTTTAAGAATTAAAACATGTGATATCCTGGCTCAGAATCCCTGAGCTCTGTGGAAAGCCATCCTGGGCCTAGATCTCAGTTTCCAAAAGCGATTCTCATGCGTGGTCTCCTAAAATCCCAACACTATTCATGGCAATACTTCTCTGAGGTCAGTTCCAGAACTCAGTCTCTAAGGGGAATCACACCAGAGTTCAAGCCCTGGTGGACCCAGTCATCTCTTCCAACTACCACACAAATTACCACAATTAAAACAAGAACCCTCCCATATGGCCCTCATCTTCTTTCATATAGACACTAATCATAATCTGGCTGGAGGTTTCCATGAGGGGTGCAGACCAAGACAGTGTCCCAAATAAGCTCCTTTGCCCCTCATTTGCCTAAAGTCAAGGTGGCCTGGACACCCATCCGGTGAACCAAAAGTGTTCAAATAGGCCTGCCGTTAATACCGCTCCAATTTGAGGACTACTGTCTGTGGGGTTTAGATTCTTTATGTGAATTTTAGTCATGAGAAAACCCAAGCACAATGGGCTAGCCTCTGCAGGTTTTGTAGAACTCTTTTGACCCAAAGGATCCCATTCTCACTTGATGGAAGTCAGGAACCTTACAGAGGAAGTCGAGAGACTTCCTCCCAATAATTGCTCTTTTGGCGAATTTTCTTTTGGATGCACACATGGTAACTTTCTTTAGATCCATCAGGTGCTGAGAATCTAAGCCACTGCCACACACAGGGCCAAGGGCATGATTCAGACACATCCCTTTCCAAAGCAATTAAGGAAAGTGCCACAGGTATGCCCATTCATTTCCATTTGAAAACTGTTTTCTTCAGGCTTCACAAAGGGGTGGCCTGAGGCAAAGACCTTCCTGACATTCAGGGCAACAGAACAATAGGTAAGCAAAAGGCCGAAAGCAGGGTTTCTCCTCTGAGACTTTCCTGGTCACACTGATATCTGAGTTTTCTGAGATGCTCGCCATCCCCTACAGCTAACCAGTACATGGCCATGTCACAGAGCTTGTAGGTGGTACATATCTTGGACACAAAACCATGGGCCTATTCTTGAGATTGGCCGGAATTCAGGACGAAAATAGAAACTTAGGAAGGTAGCAGGTGTTGCTCATCGATAAGGCAAGATACAGTCCATTCATAAATGGGGCAATATAAATGCTGAGAAGATTTCTACTAGACACGACACATCCATTGATGGATTCTCTTTTCTAATGTCTACAACCACGGAAACAGTGGAATACACAGACATAGAAACACTCGCCCTGTGAAAAGACTTACTAGAAACAGTCCACTTCAAATGAAACAAACCGACTGTCCTACCTATTCTCAGAAAATGAGACAAAACCACAAACCCACAACCACACCCACAAAGGCACCTCCTTCCCCTAAGTAGGTTTGTGACTATCCAGAGTGTCCTCTGACTTGTGGGCCATAATATGTTCCCCCAAAATGGCCTTTTCTGTCTCAGATCTTGTCTCCTTGGCCAACTCTGTGAACTTCTTAGGAGCCAACGGTGAGCTACTACCTGCTTTCTCATGAAAAGCCCTGCATCCGAGCTTTCCTGGCATTTGGCCTTCCTCACATCTGTAGGTACCAAAAAATACTGACCCTGTCCTTGGTAAATCCAAACAAGTGAGACCACTGGGACTGGGACTGGAACTGGCTCTGTGTGCCTGGCTTCCTGGATCCCACGTTCAGAGAGTTCCATCACCAAGAAAGTGAGGTGAGGTCACTTCCTTCCTGAACTGAATGAGGGCACTGTCTTGGCAGCCACTTTGTCCTAACTGTTGCTTCCAAGGGTCCCAAGAGATTGAGGCTGCCCCTACTTCCTGTGACATTTTCACAAGTTAGAATGGTATATCAACCAAAGGCACCCAGGAATAGATCTCCAC
Source organism: Callospermophilus lateralis (assembly GCF_048772815.1). NCBI lineage: Eukaryota > Metazoa > Chordata > Mammalia > Rodentia > Sciuridae > Callospermophilus > Callospermophilus lateralis. The sequence goes on from NW_027510929.1 coordinate 135,476, forward strand.
ACAGGCCTGGTTTGGTCCATGATCTCTACATTAAAAAAAAATCTGATTCAGACACAACCTTTTATCCTGACCGGGTTGTTTGCCATGGAAGATGACTTTTGGTCTCTCAGGTCCTTTATTGCTTCCTACATCTTCTCCAGGGATCATTTCTGCATGGACCTTTGAGGTTCTCAGCAGGTGGAAGTTTTTCTACATTTCTATATTGTAATATCAACTCCTGCCCTGCTCTTCTGTAAAGTTAGATTGAGGGAACAGTGTCCGGTTATGGTTAAAAACATGCTCGATTTGGGTTAGAAATCATTTTGCTGGATGAATGATCGTATTGGGAACTTGCTATGTGTAGAAGAATATATAGGTGAAATATATGTGGTGGCTGAGAGACATGTCACAGAGACAAAGGGCACCTCTCTGGAGGACCCCGCAGAGAACTCGGGAAATCAAGGAACAATAGTCTTCTCGACTCAGTGATATTTTCTTTTAGATTCGTTATTGCCATACCATTGGGTTTTGCCGGCTACTCATTCCTGGTCTCAGTGTTGGACGTTCATTGCCTGTCTTTATGGTCTTGTCTTATCTGTGTCGTGTGTCCTTGCTTTTACTGTTTGTGGAACTTTCATTATGGAACAGAGCACGTCAATGCCTCTGTCCCTGACCCTTGATCACTGGACCAAAGTCCGCTTAAGGGCTCAGAATCTTTCTTTTTTTAGTAAAACGCTGGACCTGGCAGAATCTCTGTGCCTCAGAATGGCCCATCTTTGGAGTCGTATGGCCCCTAGAAGGATCTTTCTACTTCCCACTAATTTAAAAAGTCAGAGGTATTGTCTTTCAGCCAGCGCCACATAGCCATCCGGATCAACAGCCATATATCTTAACTTGGCAGGACCTCTGCAAATCTCCTCCTCCATGGGTGAAGCCTTTCCTTGCCCCTACCTCTGCTCCTACTCCTTCCCCCATGATCTCTCAAACCCTCTCAACCTCCTCCTCCTCCACCCTCTGTTCTCCCTGAGTCACAGATTTGACTCTACTGGACTCTTCTCCCCCTCCTTATCCCCTGCCCTCGTCCCCTAACACACAACACACTCTAAGTGATTCCGCTGCTGCTGACTAAGCCTCTCTACCATTGGAGGAAGCTAAGCCGGTAATAGGATCTGACAATGGACCGATGTTCATGACCCAGGTAAGTCAGGGGTTAGACAGGAACCTGGGGATTAATTGGAAGTTAAATTGTGCTTATAGACCACAGAGTTCAAGACAAGTAGAAAGAATGAATTGAACCATTAAAGAGACCTTAACGAAATTAAGCTTAGAGACCAGCATAAGATTGGACTATGCTCCTGCCTTATGCAATGTTTCATGCAAGAAAAAATCCCTTTGTTTCTTTGAGTAACCTTACCACATGTGAAATTCTTTATGGTGGCCCTCCTCCAGTAGGGGACCTAAGCCCAACTGTAAGACCTAAAGATCCTTTCCACACCCCCTTGCTTGACAGACTTAAAGATCTTGAAAGAACTCAGTAATACCTGTGGAAACAGCTGGCCACTGCCTACCCAACTGGGAACCAGGGGATTCCACATCCATATCAAGTAAGAGATTTCATCTATGTAAGATGATATCAGGTGTCATCCCTGGTACCCCGCTGAAAAGGACCATACCAGGTGCTATTATAACACCTACAGTGGTAAACGTAAACAGAATCACTTCCAGGATCCATGCCTCTCATCTCAAGCCTGCTCCCTGTACAGAATCTTTCTGGAAACTGAAAAAGACTGGTAACAGTTTCAAATTGTGTATTCGCAATGTGAATAAGGTTATATACTCTCCCCTTGGCTACAAGTAGTCCTAACCCTCATCAGCCCATTAAGCAGTGATGGCTGATCACAAATCCTACTGGAAAAGAAGTATGGTCTATCTCGCATACAGCCCCCTTAGGGACCTGGTGGCCATCTCTCCACCCAGACATTTGTTAGCTGGCTATAGGTATTTCCTATTGTGATATCCCTGATGAAGAGGATCCCACTAAAATACCATTAAATCCCTTCTGTACCATAGATAATGGAAACAAACATTATGGATGTAGGGACACGCGAGCCAGATGCAGGTTGGCTAGTCTAGATTACTAAGTTTGCCTGGCAGACTATCAAAGCCACAAAGAGTAATGGCTGTGTGGGGGAAAAGCCGACTTTTTCTGTATGTCATGGGAATGTGTGCATACAGGGGCTGCCTGATGGAACCCCAATTCTTCATCAAATTCAGTACACAGCATTGGCCACATTACCAATTAGACAACCAAAAACTATGGCACCCAGAGGGGTCTCTAGATCCTCAAATTTTGCATGACCTTTTTAACTTCTGCAAGTGCTCAAAAGAGTGAATGGAAATTCCCCTATGTGGAAGCCTTTTCCCTCCCTCACTCACATCCTGAACTATGCTTCTCCAATAGATCATTATCCTCAGCCTTCTGCTCCAGACCCTCTGATGTCACTCCCATCTCAGCAACTTGATTTCTCCCCTCCAATAACTAGATCAGAAACCCAAAGCTCCACCAGTTCTCAGACCATCGCCCCCTTTCTGAGGTAGCAGGTACATAGGTACCGCTCCACCGACTCATTCCTCTCATCTCCTGTCAGTGCCCTCACCGGGTCCCACCAGGTCCTCTTACCAGCTAACCCAATGCTCAAACGAGCTGAGGAGAGCCCTGAGACCCTTATCCAAGATGTAATATAATTGGCCTTTAAAGTTGCTTTGTCATCACTGAAAACAGGTTACTAAAATTTAAAGTCCCTCACAGGATTTTGGGATCCTCACTCCCGTCTTTCACTCTGCTCTACCTGATCTACTGCTCAAGTTTGCTGCTAGGAAATTCCCAATACCCTTTCGCATTATTCTTTTACATCTCTCTTTTCCCTCATTCTCAGATCCTTGGAGGTGCTCTCAGCCCCACCTTCCCCGTCTTTCCCCCTCTGTACCAGGCCCACAGAAAAGTCTTAAATGACCTTCTTCAGAAGTCTTCACCATGGCTGAGTTTTGAACTTTCAGCAAAACAGTCCCAATAAAGACTTTAATGTAGATAAACTTTCTCTTTCGTATTGCCCTGTTCTACTTGGCCACTGGCTAAAAATCTCAGTACTTCTAAGCTAGACAACCCCTAACTAGTTTTTCACAAAATATGTGAACAAGTCCTCTGGCCTTCATCTGGGGCTTCACAGAGATGGCTACATTTCTAAGATAAAGAAATTACCAACCGGGCTCCATGGTAACAGCTGGCAGGGGGAAAATAAGAAATGGAAGAAAAAGCTCTCCTCCTCCCAGGTGTCCTTGAAAAGTTAACTTGCCCAGAACAGAAGGAAAAACAGAAACAAATACTGCTTTTTTAAACTTCTGAAGACTGTGAACTTCTGAGCCCCATCCCTTATATGTTGGGTACAAAATTCTGAAACTACCTAAACTTGAGTTTCATGGGATTAATTGATTACAATATAAGCAATGCCCTCTGAATCCGGTTGCAACCAAATAGGACTGTTTCCCTCTCTTGAGTGCTATCTTAGGTGCCTTGCTTTGTCAGTGCCTACAACAGCATAATTCTATATACTTAAACATCGTTTATGTTTTCATGAAATGATCAGGATATGTGATAAATTGTGTAATGGTGCAGATGTTTCCCAGAGTGCTCTATCATGATGCAGGTTCATTTGAAGATCAAATAGGGGGGGCATACAACCGGTTCCACTGGGAACATATATCCCTCACTTTAGCCATCCTATTAGGAATAGGAGTTGCTGCACGGGTGGGCAGAGGAACCAGTGGCATTGTCCATGGGACACAAAAGATGACCCAATTAGAAGCAGCAATAGAGCAAAAGTAATATATTAGAAACCTCCTTCAGGGCTTTGCATGAAATTTTAACCTCTCTCTCTGAAGTTGTTTTACAGAACAGTTGAGGGTTGGACCTCCTCTTCATTAGAGAAGGGGGGCTGCATTGAGGGAAGAATGTTGTTTTTATGCTGACTATACTGGAGTCGTAATAAAATCTATGAGTAAATTTAAAAGACACCTTGAAGAGCATCAACAAATGAGAGGGGGCCCAAAAGGGTGGCTTGAGTCTTGGTTCACACAGTCCCCCTGGTTAACTACGTTTTTATCAACCCTGGCCGGTCCAATAATAATCCTCATATTATTGCTAACTATAAAACCCTGTTTGCTCAACCGTGTAATATCTTTTCTCCAGGCTCAAATTGGAGGAGTTAAACTTATGGTAATACCCCACTAGCAGACATTGAATGTGACACCCTCCAATGATCATTTTTATGATTAAAATTAGCCAGAAGAAGAAGTGGGGAATGAAATATTAATAAAATAGGTACTTGTCACATCTTGTTTTTCTGTATGCTTAACAGAACACTGTTGATATCTTGAGAAATGTTTGCAAAATTTGTTCCCAGAATGTTCTATCCCCAGCTGCCAAATTGCAGAATGTACTCCCTCTCCCAGTTGCATGCAAACCGCCCACTCGCCCTGACCCATCAATACAATTCCTTCCCTTCTCTCTCCAGGGAAAGTATATAAGCTCTACTTCAGCTATTCTCAGGGCTATCTGCTCTATTCAGGTGAGCTCTGAACCCCAGCATTCTGGACACCCAATAAACCCTTTGATGTTGCATGAGATAGCCTGTTGGTAGTCTCCTCCTCTGAAGCTCGCACCACGTTTACTTGGATGATTGAATGTAGAAGAGAACATCCAGTCAAAAAGGGATAGTCTGTAGCATTAGGAAGATAGTCAGTAAGTTTAGGAAGAAGGGTGAGTATAAGATTTGGAACAAAAGTTTCTTAGCAATAGGATTTCGATTAGAGAGTGAATGTAAATGTCAGCACAAGTGAAGAGTCAGTCACAATGATGAAGTGGGGAAAATATGTAGGAAAGCATATATCAATAGAGACATTACAAAATCAGGCAAAGTATAAAGTGTGTGATAGGATTAGACATTTTGAACAGGGTTGAGTTTAAAAATATAATCTTAGGAAGAAACAAATATGTAGTCACAAATAGGATTGACATTTGAGAGCATTGGGCAAATTTCAGGTGAATGAATATTTTGAGAATAATCTTGTGAATAGTTGATTATAAATCCACATACATGAACATGAATGAATTTAGGGAGTGAATATAAGACACATATATTTCATATTTTGAAAAATCTGGAGAGTTATATATATATATATATATATATATATATATATATATATATATATATATATATATACACACATGTATATATATATACATATATATACATATACATAAAACAAACACACAGACAAAAAAGTAGCAATATATATGTCAATCAAAATTCATTATAAAATATATACCATCCACAGATCTAATAATATTCATTTTACTGAACATGGATTTATGTATAATGCTGTTCAACTAGCAAGCTCACCCATAGGTTGAATACTCAGTTCCAACAGGGTTTAGTAGGAGTGATCTCTTCTAACAATTTGTATCTGCCAAGTCAGCCACCTCACAAGAATGTACGTGTGGTACCAGATAGGAATCTATATGTGCATATAAGAATACAGAGAAAGGGAGACATCAATTCACATATTTTTTAACCTTAAAGATACAAGGACAACTATTTCAACAAACAATTGACTAGATTTATAACTCCAACTCTGTATCATGCAAAAGGCAAGTCCATCTATACACCATGCCTACTCTGAACTGCTTGTATTTCTATTCTTTATGGGTTATTTTTCTCCATCATATTAGGATTAGTAGTCAGAGTCTGGTAGGGTATGGGTTAGAGTCAGGTATTCAGTATTTTGAATTGAAAATAGGACACTGAATCCAATGTGTATGCAAATATATGCTACGGAAAAATCTTCCCACTCTCCTCCAGAACAATGCCTTGACATTACCTTCGCCCCAAGTAAGACCCAATTAGAGGAGAAGAGTTAGAAAATCTGTGAATACATATCTAGAATGGAAAATGCTCCAGATTTCACATCTTTGGAGGTGGTAGAGGAGTTTCCAAAAGTAAGAGACAGGGTAAACACTCCACAAACATGGAGCTCTGCTGGCCAAAAGACTTTTTGAGAATCTGCCTCTGAGGTTGGGCACTTGAAATATATGTTGTTGTCAGGAGCTTTAGCTTTATTTGTAGTGAAACCATCAAAGCTGGATCTGCATCTATGTGACCTGGAGGAAATGATTACTTATTTTCAAATAAAAATGAGGCAGCAGTGATGAATTCTCTTTTTGTAGGTAAACATTGGCCACTGAGGGTAAGGGTCTTCCCGTGTGGACTGTGAAACCAATGGTCATCCTCCAATTTTCGTGGTGTTTCTTGCTGCTGCACTGGGAGTTTGGTATTTGCTTCATGAAATACAACGAGTTCAAATGGGACACAGTGCTGAAGGGAGTTCTGTCAGGTGTGGTTGGCAGGGTCTCCAGGAGAATGCACCAACCAGGGTTCTATCTCAAGTAGCTTGCCCCCTTGACAATAGCAACATGATACTGAACATTGCTCTGAAACCTCTCCATATAAAAATATGCCTTTACATATATGGGTGTGATGGTTGCACCATGTCAGTCACAGCCATTTGGAAGCCAATGGAAGATCCACATGGCCCCACCACAGATGTTTTATCACACATTTGCATAACACAGCTCTAGGCCCACTACTTACCAGGCCCCAACTTACTGGCATCTCTGTTCTACACCATTTTCATGAAACCCAGTCAATCAAGGCCCTGTCTGTTATACTCATGATCATCAACAGGACATCAAAGGTCCTCCAGTGCCAGCTGGTCATCGGAATTTCTAAAATTTCATGGTAATTATCTAGCATTTTTTCACAGATGCATTTGGAGGCAATGTTGGTTTCAATTCATTCAGGAACCATTAAATGGTGAGGAAGCTAATTTCAGGGAAATCTCTGGAGCACTCTCACAGGCAAGTCTACCCAAAGAGTGGCCAAAAAGTCACATGAAGCCAGGCCCATGGAGGTCTACAAAGCAAGGTCCAAGTGTGTTTTGAATCTCAATTATGCCTGCCAAGTCTTTCAGAATAAAATCATGTAATATCCTGGCTGTGATTCCCAGTGTTCTGTGGAAAGCCACTCTGGGCCTTGATCCCAGGTTCCAATGGCAACTCTCATTCATGGCCTCCTAAAATCCCAACACAATTCATGTCAATACTTCTCTGAGGTCAGTTCCAGAACTCAGTCTCTAAGGGGAATCACAGCAGAATTCAAGCCCAGGTTTACCCAGTCATCTCTTCCAACTGCCACACAAATGACCACAATTATAACCAAAACACTCCTACATGGCCCTCATCTTCTACCATAAAGATACTCATCATAACATCTGGATGGAGGTTTTCATGAGAGGCACATCCCAAGACAGTGTCCAAAATAAGCTCCCTTGCCCCTCATTTGCCGAATGTCAGGGTGGCTTGGACACCCTTCCTGTGAACCAGGAGTGATCAAATAGGCCTGCCCTTAATACTGCTTCGCTTCTCCAATTTGAGGCTCTCTGACTGTTGGGTCTAGATTCTTTTTGTGAATTGGAGTCATGAGAAAAGCCAAGCCCCTCTGCAGAGATTTGAAGAACTCATTTCACCCAAAGAATCCCTATTCTGACATGATGGATTTCAGAAACCTAACAAAGGAAGGCAATATAATTCATGCACATTGATTGAACGTTTTCCCATTTTGGTTTAGATGCACATATGGGATCTTTCTTTACTTCCATCAGGTGCTGAGAATCTAAGTCACAGCCTAAAACAGGGCAAAGGGCCTGAATCAGACACATTCTTTTCCAATGAAATTAAGCAAAGAGCCAGAGGTGATGCACATTCATTTCCATTTGAAAACTGTTTTCTTCAGGCTTAACAAAGGGGTTGCATGAGACAAAGACCTTCCTGATATTCAGGGCAACAGAACAATAGGTAAGCAAAAGGCCCAAAGCAGGGTATCTCCACTGAGACTTTCCTGGTCACACTGATATCTGAGTTTTCTGAGATGCTGGCCATTCCATTCAGGTATCCAGTACATGGCCATGTCAAAGACCTTGGATTTGGTACATATCTTGGACACATAACCATGAGCCTATTCTAGAGAGTGGCCAGAATTCAGGAAGAAAACAGGGACTTAGGAAGGTATTAGGTGTTGCCCGTGCATAAGGCAAGCCACACTCCATTCATAAATTGGGCAGAATGAAGGCTGGGAAGCTTTATACTAGACATGACACATCCATTGCTGCATTCTCTTTTCTCATGTCTACTACCACAGGCACAGTGGGATACACAGACATGGAAACACTCACCTCTTCAAATGACTTACCGGAAACAGTTCACTCCAAAACAAACAAACCGCCATTCCTACCTATTTTCAGAACATGAGACAAACCACAAACCCACACCCACTCCCAAAAAGGCACCTCCTTCCCCATAGGTGTATGACTAACCAGAGTGTCCTCTGACTGGTGGCCATACTCTGTTCTTCCGAAATGGCCTGTCCTCTCTCAGATCTGTTTTCCTTGGCCAACTCTGTAAAGTTGTAAGGAAAAAGTGGAGAGCCACTACCTGCTTTCTCAGGAAAGCTCCCTATTCAGAGCTCTCCAGGCATTTGGTAATCCCACTTCAGTAGGTACCAAGAATGACTGACTCTATCTTTGGTAAATCCAAACAAGTGAGCCCACTGGGACTGGGCCTGGGACTGCCTCTGGGTGCCTGGCTCCTTGGATACAAAGTTCAGAGAGTTCCATCACCAAGGAAATGAGGTATGTCACATTCTTTGGAACTGAATGAGGTCACTGCCTTGGCAAATGTATATCTTATGATGTTCAAAAACTGAAGAAATAATAATGTACCAGTGTCGAATACAAATGAATGACAAATTACATATCATGTCCCATAGGAGTCTACTTGCATTGATGTTAGACTGGGTCAGTTACTGTAGAATAATTAGGATTTGTATGCACCATTCACTGAAGTTAGTTTTCAGTACTAGGAAACAAATATGTATTTCAGGTGGATGAATATTTCTGATTATAATCTTGTGAAAAGTGGATTATAAATCCACATACATGAACATGAATGAATTTAGAGAGTGTATATTAGACACATATATTTCATATTTTGAAAAATTTGGAGAGTATATCTATATCTATATCTATATCTATATCCATATCTATATATATATACACACACACACACAAACACACACACACAACACTCACAGACATTAAAAGGTACCAATATAAATGCCAATCGAATTCATCAGTAAATATATATCATCCACAAATGTAAAAATATTTATTTTACTGAACATGAGTTAATGTATAATGTTGTTCTACTAGGACGCTCTCCTATAGGTTGAATTTTCATTTCCAACAGCATTTAGGAGGAGTGAACTCTTCTCACAATTTGTATCTGCCAAGGCAGCCACCTCACAAAAATGTACGTGTGATACCTGGTAGGATTCTATATATGCATATAAATATACATGTGTGAATAGGCTACAGAAAAGGGAAACAAGAATTCACATATTTGTTAAGTTTAAAAACACATGGAGAATATTTCAATTAAAATTTGACTAGATTTATAACTCCTACCTTATATAATGCAAATGTCAAGTCCAACAATACAACATGTCTCCTCTGAAGTGCTTGTATTTCTATTGTGTTGGGTTAATTTTCTCCATTATATTAGGATGAATAGTCTGAGTCTACTAGGTATGGGTTAGTGTCAGGGATTCAGTATTTCGAATGGAAAATTGGAAAATGAATCCAATGTGTATGTAAATATATGCTGCACAAATATCCTCCCGCTCTCATCCAGAACAAAGCCTTGACATTACCTTCACCCCAAGTAAGACACAATTAGAGGAGAAGAGTTACAAAATCAGTGAATACATATCTGGAATGGAAAATGCTCAGGAGTTCACAACCTTGGAGGTGGTAGAGCAGTTTCCAAAACTAAGGGACAGGGTAAACACTCCAAAAACATGGAGCTCTGCTGGCCTAAAAACTTTTTGAGTAACTGCCACTGAGTTTTGCACTTGAAATATATGTTGTTTTCAGGAGATTTGGCTTCCTTTGTAGTGAGACCATCAAAGCTGGGTCTGCATCTATGTGACCTGGAGGACATGGTTTCTTATTTCCAAAAAACTAGATGAAGCAGTGCTGAATCCTCTCTTTGAAGGTAAACTGAGGCCACTGGGGACTATGTGTCTCCCCGTGTGGACTGTGAAGCCATTTGGTCCTCTTCCACTTTTTGTGGAGTTTTTGCTGCTGCACTGTGAGTTTGGTATTTGTTTCACAAAATACTAGGAGCTAAACTGGGACACAGTGCTGGAGGGAGTTCTGTCACGTGTGGTGGGTCAGGGTCTGCAAGAGAAGGAACCAACTAGGCTCCTATCTCTCACAGCTTGCCCCATTGCCCCCTTGTCCATATCAACCTGATTCTTAATTTTCCTCTGAAAACTCTCCATATAACAATATGCCTTTACATATAAGGGTCTGCTGGCTGCACCATGTCAGTTACAAGCCATTTGGAATCCAATGGTATATCCACATGGCCCTACCACGGATGTTTTATCAAACACCTCCCCACCACTGCTCTAGACCCACTACTCAGCAGGCTCCAACTTACTGGCATCTCTGTTCTACACCATTTTCATGAAACTCAGTAAGTCAAGGCACTGTCTGGTATAATCATGATCAGCAACAGGACATCCAATGTTTCTCCAGTGCCACCTGGTCATAGGAATTTCAAAAATTTCATGGTATTTATCTAGCCATTTTTCAAGCATGAAGTTGGAGGCACTGTGGATTTCAGTTCATTCAGCAAACATTAAATGGTGAGGAAGCTCATTTCAATGAAATCTCTGGAGAACTCTCACAGGCACGGCTTCCCAAAGAGTGGACAAACGGTCACATTAGGCCAGGCCCATTGATTTCTACAATGTGAGGTGCATGTGTGTTTTGACTCTCAACTATGGCTGCCATTTCTTTAAGAATAAAATCATGTGATATCCTTGCTGAGATTTCCAGTCCTCTGTTGAAATCCACCCGGGGCCTAGGTCTCAGTTTCCAAGAGCGACTTTCATGCGTGGCCTCTTAAAATCCCAACAAAATTCATGGCAATGCTTCTCTGAGTTCATTTCCAAAACCCAGTCTCTAAGGGGAATCACACCAGAGTTCAACCCCACGTGTACCCAGTCATTTATTCCAATGCCACACAAATGACCAAAATCAAAACCAAAACACTCCCACATGGCCCTCATCTTATTCCATATAGTCAAACATCTTAACCTCTGGCTGGAGGTTTCCATGAGGGGCGCAGCCCAAGACAGTGTCCAAAATCAGCTCCTTTGCCCCTCATTTGCCTAAAGTCAGGGTAGCCTGGACACCGTTTCTGTGAACCAGGAGTGAACAAATAATCCTGCCTTTAATACTTCTTTGTTTCTCCAATTTCAGGCCTACTGATTTTAGGTATCAATTCTTTAGGTGATTTAGAGTCATGCAAAAACACAAGCACCTCTGCAGGGCTTTGAAGAACTCATTTGACTCACAGAATCCCTATTCTCATTTGATGGAGTGCAGGAACCTAACAGAGGAAGGCAAGAGACTTCATCCACAATGAATGATATTTTTTGCCATTTTGGTTTTGGAAGCTCACATGGGATCATTCTTAAGATCCATCAGGTGCTGAGAATCTAAGTCACAGCCACACACAGGTCCAAAGGCTGATAAAGACACATCTCTTTCCAAAGCAATTAAGCAAAGAGCCACAGGTGAGGCCCATTCATTTCCATTTGAAAACTGTTTTCTTCAGGCTTCACAAAGGGGTGGCCTGAGGCAAAGACCTTCCTGACATTCAGTGCAACACAACAATAAGTAAGCAAAAGGCCCAAAGCAGGGTTTCTGCACTGAGATTTTTTTGGTCACACTGATATCTGAGTTTTCTGAGATGCTCGCCATTCTCTTCAGGTATCCAGTACATGGCCATGTCACAGAGCTTGGAGGTGGTACATTTTTTGGACACAAATCCATGAGCCTATTCTGGAGAGTGGCCAGAATTCAGAAAGAAAACAACAACTTAGAAAGATAGCAGGTGTTGCACATCGATAAGACAAGCTGCAGTCCATTCATATATTGGGCAGGATGAATTATGGGAAGATTTATACTAGACAGGACACATCCATTAATGCATTCTCTTTTCTAATGTCTACAACAACAGACACAGTGGGATACACAGAAACAGAAACCCTCGCCGTGTCAAATGACTTACTAGAAACTGTCCACTCCAAACCAAACAAACCGCCTTTCCTATCTATTCTCAGAACATGAGACAAAACAACAAACCCACACCCACTCCCACAAAGGCACCTCCTTCCCCCAAGTACGTCTGTGACTATCCGGAGTGTCCTCTGACTGGTGGGCCATACTATGCTCCCCCGAAATGGCCTGTCTTCTCTCAGACCTTTTTTCCTTGACCAACTCTGTGAAGATGTCAGGAAAAAGTGGTTAGCCACTACCTGTTTTCTCAGGAAAGGTCCATCTTCAGAGCTCTCCTGGCATTTGGCCATCCTCACATCATTAGGTACCAAGAAAACTGACTCTGTCCTTGGTGAATCCAAACAAGTGAGCCCACTGGGACTGGGACTGGGACTGCCTCTGGGTGCCTGGCTTCTTGGATACCAAGTTCAGAGAGTTCCATCACCAAGGAAATGAGGTATGTCACATTCTTTGGAACTGAATGAGGTCACTGCCTTGGCAACCACTTTGTCCTAACAGTTGCTTCCAAGGGTAACATAAGATGGAGGTTGCCCCTACTTCCTGTGACACTTTCATAAGGTAGAATGTATATCAACCATTTGCACCCGGGAACAGCTCTCCACTCAGGCCTGGTTTGGTCCATCTTCTCTACAATAAGAAGAGAGAGATTCAGATTCAGACACATCCCTTCATCCTGACCAGGTTGTTTGCCATGGAAGATGACTTTTGCTCTCTCAGGTGCTTCATACCTGCCTACCACTTCTCCAGGTTTCATTTGTGCATGGACATTTGAGGTTCTCATCAAGTGGAAGGTCCCCAACTTTCCTGTATTGTAAGAACTACTCTGACAGCTCTTTTGTTCATTTTGGTTTGGGATGCACACATGGGATTTTTCTTTAGACCCATCATGTGCTGTGAATCTAAGCCACAGCCTCACATAGGGCTGAGAGGCTGATTCAGAAACATCCATTTCCAAAGCAATTAAGCAAAGAGGCACAGGTAATGACCATTCTTTTCCATTTGAAAACTATTTTCTGCAGGCTTCACAAAGTGTGGCCTGAGGCAAAGACCTTCCTGACATTCAGGGCAACAGAATAGGTAAGCAAAAGGCCCAAAGCAGGGTTTCTCCACTGAGACTTTCTTGGGCATACTGATATCTGAGTTTTCTGAGATACTCGCCATTCCCATCAGCTATCCAGTACATGGCCATGTCACAGAGATGGAGGTGGTACATATCTTGGACACAAAATCATGAGCGTATTCTGGAGAGTGTCCAGAATTCAGGAAGAAAACAGGAATTTAGAAAGATGGCAGGAGTTGCCCATCCATACGGCAACCTGCAGTCCATTCATAAATTGCACAGTATGAATGCTTTGAAGCTTTCTCGTAGACAGGACACATCCATTGATGCATTCTCTTTTCTAATGTCTACAATCACTGACACAGTATGATATATAGACACAGAAACACTCACCTTGTCAAAGGACTTACTAGACACAGTCCACTCCAAAACAAACAAACCAGCTTTCCTAACTATTCTCAGAACATGAGACAAAACCACAAACTCACACTCACACCCAAAAAGTCACCTCCTTTCCCCAAGTAGGTCTGTGACTATCCGGAGTGTCCTCTGACTTGTGGGCCATACTATGTTCCCCCAAAATGGCGTGTCCTGTCTCCAATCTGTTCTATTTGGCCAACTCTGTGAAGTTGTCAGGAGCCCATGGTGAGAAACTACCTGCTTTCTCTGGAAAGGCCAGTCTTCATAGTTTCCAGGCATTTGGCTGTCCTCACATCAGTAGGTACAAAGAAAGAGTGACTCTGTCTTGTTAAATCCAAACAAGTTAGCCCACTGGGACATGGAGTGGGTTTGACTCTGTGTGCCTGGTTTCCTGGATCCCAAGATCACAGACTTTCATTACCAAAACTGTAAGGTGATGTCACTTTCTTCAAGATCTGAATGAAGTCACTGCCTTGGAAACCACTTTGTTTTAACAGTTGCTTACATGGTTCCCAAAAGATGGAGGCTGCCTCTACTTGCTGTGACTCATTCATATGTTAGAATGGTATATCAACCATAGGCACCGGGGAACAGCTCTCCACACAGGCATGGTTTGGTCCATCTTCTCTACATTAGGAAGAGAGAGGCTAATTCAGACACATCCCATCAACCTGACCAGGTTGTTTGCCATGGAAGATGACTTTTGCTCTCTCATGTCCTTCATAGCTGCCTACATCTTCTCCAAGGATCATTTCAGCATGGACTTTTTAGGTTTTCAGCAGCTGGAAGATCGCCTATATTCCTGTATTGTAAGACCAACTCTGTCCCTGCTCTTCTGTAAAATTAGATTGAGGGAAAAGTGTATGGTTAGGGTTAATAACATGTTCAATTTGGGTTAGGAATCATTCTCTGGAATGAATATTTGTATTAGGAACCTGTGATATTTATAAGAATATATAGGTGAAATATAAGTATGAAAACAGAAATCTAGGTAAGTTTTGAAGCCCAGAAGGGCATTGGGCCCTTGATTGGGATACTTAGCATTGATTTATGTCCTGCACAGTTGTCTCAGTTAAATCAATATACTATGGCATAGGACCTTCTAATTTGGATGATTGAATGTGGAAGAGAACATCCAGTCAAAAAGGGATATTCAGTAGGATTAGGAAAATAGTCGGTAGGTTTAGATAAAAGAGTGAGTATAGGATTTGGACCAAAAGTTCTTTAGCAATAGGGTTTCAGGTAGAGAGTGAATGTAAATGTCAGCACATGTGAAGAGTCAGTCACAATGATGAACTGGGTAAAATATGTAGGAAAGCAATATTTTGAAGACGTATAAATTAATTGGGGGTACAAATAGGTGTACCTTGTGCCTATGAATATAGAGATAATGCATGAATAGACCATACTGTGAATAAATAATATAACTGGTTCGAACTTTAAATAATGGATTGAATTGATTTCTGAAAATATACAGGAAACCTAATATTGATATACAATCATCCATTCCAAACAGTTATGCTTCTAATGGTGATATTAGATTTATGGTTTATCATAAAAAGTGTGTGAGTTTTGCTTCAAAACTGATTATGAAATTAAAAAAAATGTGTTTGCAGAGAAGTCTCATGAAAAGACCAGTCAAGAAACCGGGAGGAATACATGTGTTCTGAAGCAGGAAATGATTAAAAGTGAAAAAGTACCTATAAAGTTGTGAACTTGTGGATGAAATATATATCCTATGATGTGCAAAAACTGCAGAAATATTAATGTAGCAGTGTTGAATATAAATGAACGTCAAAATACACATCATGTCCCATAGGAATCTACTTGCATTGATGTTAAACTGGGTCAGATACTGTAGAATTATTAGGATTTGTATGCACCATTCACAGAAGTGAGTTGTCAGTACAAGGAAACAAATATGTATTTCAGGTGGATGAATATTTCCAATAATAATCTTGAGAAAAGTTGATTATATTTCCTCATGCATACATGAAAGAATGTATGAATGTAGAGAGTGTATATAAGACACATATATTTCATGTTTTGATAAATCAGGAGAGTATATATATATATATATATATATATATATATATATATATATACCAAAAAAACACACAGAGAAACATAAAAAAGTAGCAATATATGCCAAATGAAATTTATAATGAAATATATAACATCTACTGATGCAAAAATATATACATTACTAAAAATGGAATTATGTATAATGTTGTTGTACTAGGAAGCTCACCCATAGGTTGAATTTTTAGTTCCAACAGCGTTTAAGAGGGGTAGTCTCTTCACACAATTTATATCTGCCGAGTCAGCAACCTCACAAAAATGTACGTGTGATACCAGGTAGGATTCAATATGTACATATAAAAATACATGTGCTGTATAGGCTACAGAGAAAGGGAGGCAGGGATTCACATATTTGTTAATTTTAAAAACACATGAAAAACTATTCCAAATAAAAATTCACTAGATTTATAACACCTACCATTTATTATGCAAAAGAAAAGTTCAAAAATACACCATGCCTCCTCTGACCTGCTTGTATTTCTGTTCTATTTGGGTTATTTTTCTCCATCATATTAGGATTAGTAGTCAGAGTCTAGTAGGGTATGTGATAGTGTCAGGGATTCAGTATTTTGAATGGAAAATAGGAAAAAGAATCCAATGTCTATCAAATATGTGCTACACAAAATATTTTACCTCTCTCATCCAGAACAATGCCTTGACATTACCTTCGCCCCAAGTAAGACACAATTAGTGGAGAAGAGTTATAAAATCTGTGAATATATAACTGGAATGGAAAATGCTCATGAGTTCACAACCTTGGATGTGGTAGAGAAGTTTCCATAAGTAAGGGACAGGTTAAAAACTCCACAAACATGGAGCTCTGCTGGCCTAAAG
This sequence comes from Callospermophilus lateralis, assembly GCF_048772815.1. Lineage (NCBI taxonomy): Eukaryota > Metazoa > Chordata > Mammalia > Rodentia > Sciuridae > Callospermophilus > Callospermophilus lateralis. The sequence goes on from NW_027510929.1 coordinate 152,175, forward strand.
GACTTCTTGATAAACTGCCTCTGAGGTTGGGCACTTGAAATATATGTTGTTTTCAGGAGCTTTAGCTTCCTTTGTCGTGAGACCATCAAAGCTGGGTCTGATTCTATGTGACCTGGAGGACATGGTTTCTTATTTTCTAATGAACATGAGGCAGCAGTGGTGAATTCTCTCTTTTAAGTAAAATGTGACCAGTGCGTGCTAAGTCTCTCCCCATCTGGGCTGTGAAGCCATTTGGTCATCCTCCACTTTTTCATGGTTTTTCTTTCTCCTGCATTGGGAGTTTGGTATTTGCTTCACGAAATACAAGGAGTTCAAAAGGGACACAGTGCTGGATGGAGTTCTGCCACATGTGGTGGGTCAGGGTCTGCAGGAGAATGCACCAACCAGGCTTCTATCCCACATATCTTTTTCCCTTGTCTATTGCAACCTGATTCTTAACATTGCCATGAAACCTCTCCATATAACAAGACGCCCTTACATATTAGTGTCTGCTGACCTCACCATGTCTGTCACAAGCCATTTGGAAGCCAATGGCAAATCCATATGGCCACATCAGAGATGTATTATGACACACATACACACCACTGCTCTAGGCACACTACTCAGCAGGCACCAACTTACTGGCATGTCTGTTCTAGATCATTTTCATGAAACACAGTCAATCAAGGCACTGTCTAGTATACTCATGATAAACAACAGGACATCCAAAGGTTCTCCAGAGACATGTTGTATAGTTGGACTTGACATTTGCATTATATAAGGTAGGAGTTATAAATCTAGTCATATTTTAATTGAAATATTCTCCATGTGTTTTTAAACTTAACAAATATGTGAATTCTTGTTTCCCTTTTCTGTAGCCTATTCACACATGTATATTTATATGCATATATAGAATCCTACCAGGTATCACACGTACATTTTTGTGAGGTGGCTGTCTTGGCAGATACAAATTGTGAGAAGAGTTCACTCCTCCTAAATGCTGTTGGAAATGAAAATTCAACCTATAGGAGAGCGTCCTAGTAGAAAAACATTATACATTAACTCATGTTCAGTAAAATAAATATTTTTGCATTTGTGGATGATACATATTTACTGAGGAATTTCGATTGGCATTTATATTGGTATTTTTAATGTCTGTGAGTTGTGTGTGTGTGTGTGTGTGTGTGTGTGTGTGTATAGATATAGATATAGATATAGATATACTCTCCAAATTTTTCAAAATATGAAATATATGCGTCTAATATACACTCTCTAAATTCATTCATGTTCATGTATGTGGATTTATAATCCACTTTTCACAAGATTATAATCAGAAATATTCATCCACCTGAAATACATATTTGTTTCCTGAAAACTAACTTCAGTGAATGGTGCATACAAATCCTAATTATTCTACACTAACTGACCCAGTCTAACATCAATGCAAGTAGACTCCTATGGGACATGATATGTAATTTGTCATTCATTTTTATTCGACCCTGGTACATTATTGTTTCTTCAGTTTTTGCACATCACAGGATATACATTTCATCCACAAGTTCACAAATTAATAAGCATTTGTTTCAACTTTCACCACTTCTTGCTTCAGAACACATGTATTGTCAGGGTTTCTTGACTGGTCTTTTCATGAGAGACTTCTTTCCAAACACATTATTTTGAATTTCCATAATCATTTTGAAGCAAAACTCACACACTCTTCATGATAAACCAAAACACAAATATTTCCATTACATATATACCTGGTTGGAATGAATGATTGTATATCAATATACGATTTCCTTTAATTTTTCAGATATCAGTTCTATTCATTATTTAAAGTTCAAAAAAGTTATATTATTTATTCACAGTATGGTCTATTCATGCTTTATCTCTATGTTCCTAGAAACAGGGTACACCTCTTTGTACCCCTGATTCTCATTTTACATCTTCAATATATTGCTCCCAGAAATGGTGAAAGAAATACTCATGTCATCTCATTATCACAGTAATATTCTGGACAAAAAAATGGAAAGGTCACACTTATGATTGTACCAAAGCCTAAATGGAAAGTGAACATGGATTTCTAAAAACATCCATGTCCAGGTTGCCTAATGCTGTCAATTGTCAATCCTATTGGTGACTACATATTTGTTTTTTTCCTAATTTATATATTCAAACTCAACCCTGTTGAAAATGTCTAATTCTATCACTCACTTTATACTTTGCCTGATTTCGTAATGTTTCTATTGATATCTGCTTTTCTACATATTTTCCCCAGTTCAACATAGTGACTGACTCTTCATATGTGCTGACATTTACATTCACTCAACAACTGAAAGTCTATTGCTAAAGAACTTTTGGTCCAAATCCTATACTCACTCTTCTTCCTAAACCTACCTACTATCTTCCTAATCCTACTGAATATCCCTATTTGACTGGATGTTCTCTTCTAAATTGAATCATCCAATGTACAAGGTCCTATGCCATTGTATATCGAATTATCTGAGGCATCTTTGCAGAACATCATTCAAAGCTAAGTATCCCAATCCAGGGCAAAACCCTCCTGGGCTTCAAATCATACCTAGATTTCTGTTTTCCTACTTATATTTCACCTCTATATTCTTGTAAATATTGCAGGTTCCCAATACCATTATTCATCACACAGAATCATTCGTAACCCAAATCAAACCTGTTTTTAACCAGAAGTATACACTGTTCCCTCAATCATTTTACAGAAGAGCAGGGACAGAGTGGTTCTTACAATACAGGAAAGTTGGGGACCTTCCACCTGATGAGCACCTCAAATGTCCATGCACAAATGATACCTGGAGAAGTTGAAGGCAGGTATGAAGCACCTGAGAGAGCAAAAGTCATCTTCCATGGCAAACAACCTGGTCAGGATGAAGGGATGTGTCTGAATCTGAATCTCTTTCTTCTTTTTGTAGAGAAGATGGACCAAACCAGGCCTGAGTGGAGAGTTGTTCCCGGGTGCCAATGGTGATATACATTCTACCTTATGAAAGTGTCACAGGAAGCGTGGGCAAACTCCATTTTATGTTACTCTTTGAAGCAACTGTTAGGACAAAGTGGTTGCCAAGGCAGTGACCTCATTCAGTTCCAAAGAATGTGACATACCTCATTTCCTTGGTGATGGAACTCTCTGAACTTGGTATCCAAGAAGCCAGGCACCCAGAGGCAGTCCCAGTCCCAGTCCCAGTGGGCTCACTTGTTTGGATTTACCAAGGACAGAGTCAGTTTTCTTCGTACCTAATGATGTGAGGATGGCCAAATGCCAGGAGAGCTCTGAAGATGGACCTTTCCTGAGAAAACAGGTAGTGGCTAACCACTTTTTCCTGACATCTTCACAGAGTTGGTCAAGGAAAGAAGGTCTGAGAGAAGACAGGCCATTTCGGGGGAACATAGTATGGCCCACCAGTCAGAGGACACTCCGGATAGTCACAGACCTACTTGGGGGAAGGAGGTGCCTTTGTGGGAGTGGGTGTGGGTTGTTGTTTTGTCTCATGTTCTGAGAATAGATAGGAAAGGCGGTTTGTTTGGTTTGGAGTGGACAGTTTCTAGTAAGTCATTTGACATGGCGAGTGTTTCTGTTTCTGTGTATCCCACTGTGTCCGTTGTTGTAGACATTAGAAAAGAGAATGCATTAATGGATGTGTCCTGTCTAGTATAAATCATCCCATAATTCATCCTGCCCAATATATGAATGGACTGCAGCTTGTCTTATCGATGTGCAACACCTGCTATCTTTCTAAGTTGTTGTTTTCTTCCTGAATTCTGGCCACTCTCCGAAATAGGCTCATGGATTTGTGTCCAAAATATGTACCACCTCCAAGCTCTGTGACATGGCCATGTCCTGGATAGCTGAAGAGAATGGCGAGCATCTCAGAAAACCCAAATATCAGTGTGACCAGGAAAGTCTCAGTGCAGAAACCCTGCTTTGGGCCTTTGCTCACTTATTGTTGTGTTTCACTGAATGTCAGGAAGGTCTTTGCCTCAGGCCACCCCTTTGTGAAGCCTGAAGAAAACAGTTTTCAAATGGAAATGAATGGGCCTCACCTGTAGCTCTGCTTAAATGCTTTGGAAAGGGATGTGTCTTTATCATCCTCTTGGGCCTGTGTGTGGCTGTGACTTAGATTCTCAGCACCTGATGGATCTTAAGAATGATCCCATGTGAGCTTCCAAAACAAAAATGGCAAAAAATTTCATTCATTGTGGATGAAGTCTTTTGCCTTCCTCTGTTAGGTTCCTGCACTCCATTAAATGACAATAGGGTTTCTTTGGGTAAAATGAGTTCTTCAAAGCCCTGCAGAGGTGCTTGTGTTTTCGCATGACTCTAAATCACCTAAAGAATCGATAAATAAAATCAGTAGGCCTCAAATTGGAGAAACACAGAAGTATTAACGCCAGGCTTATTTGTTCACTCCTGGTTCACAGAAACGATGTCCAGGCTACCCTGACTTTAGACAAATGAGGGGCAAACGAGCTGATTTTGGACACTGTCTTGGGCTGCGCCCCTCATGGAAACCTCCAGCCAGAGGTTAAGATGATTGACTATGTGAAATAAGATGAGGGCCATGTGGGAGTGTTTTGGTTTTAATTTTTTCATTTGTGTGGCATTGGAAAAAATGACTGGGTCCACGTGGGCTTGAACTCTGGTGTGATTCCCCTTAGAGACTGGGTTTTGGAACTGAACTCAGAGAAGCATTGCCATGAATTTTGTTGGGATTTTAAGAGGCCACGCATGAAAGTCGCTCTTGGAAACTGAGACCTAGGCCCCGGGTGGATTTACACAGAGGCCTGGGAATCTCAGCAAGGATATCACATGATTTTATTCTTAAAGAAATGGCAGCCATAGTTGAGAGTCAAAACACACATGGACCTCACATTGTAGACCTCAATGGGCCTGGCCTAATGTGACCTTTTGTCCACTCTTTGGGAAGCCATGCCTGTGAGAGTTCTCCAGAGATTTCATTGAAATGAGCTTCCTCACCATTTAATGTTTGCTGAATGAACTGAAACCCACAGTGCCTCCAACTTCATGCTTGAAAAATGGCTAGATAAATACCATGAAATTTTTGAAATTCCTATGACCAGGTGGCACTGGAGAAACATTGGATGTCCTGTTGCTGATCATGAGTATACCAGACAGTGCCTTGATTTACTGAGTTTCATGAAAATGGTGTAGAACAGAGATGCCAATAAGTTGGAGCCTGCTGAGTAGTGGGTCTAGAGCAATGGTGGGGAGGTGTTTGATAAAACATCCGTGGTAGGGCCATGTTTATCTACCATTGGATTCCAAATGGCTTGTAACTGACATGGTGCAGCCAGCAGACCCTTATATGTAAAGGCATCTTGTTATATGGAGAGTTTTCAGAGGAAAATTAAGAATCAGGTTGATATGGACAAGGGGGCAATGGGGCAAGCTGTGAGAGATAGGAGCCTAGTTGGTGCATTCTCTTGCAGACCCTGACCCACCACACGTGACAGAACTCCCTCTAGCACTGTGTCCCAGTTTAGCTCCTAGTATTTCGTGAAACAAATACCAAACTCACAGTGCAGCAGCAAAAACACCACAAAAAGTGGAGGAGGACCAAATGGCTTCACAGTCCACACGGGGAGACACTTAGTCCCCAGTGGCCTCAGTTTACCTACAAAGAGAGGATTCAGCACTGCTTCATCTTGTTCATTGCAAAATAAGAAACCATGTCCTCCAGGTCACATAGATGCAGACCCAGCTTTGATGGTCTCAATACAGAGGAAGCCAAATCTCCTGAAAACAACATATATTTCAAGTGTGGAAGCTCAGAGGCAGTTTCTCAAAAAGTTTTTAGGCCAGCAGAGCTCCATGTTTGTGGAGGGTTTACTCTGTCCCTTAGTTTTGGAAACTCCTCTACCACCTCCAAGGTTGTGAACTCCTGAGCATATTCCATTCCAGATATGTATTCACTGATTTTGTAACTCTTCTCCTCTAATTGTGTCTTACTTGGGGTGAAGGTAATGTCAAGGCTTTGTTCTGGATGAGAGCGGGAGGATATTTGTGCAGCATATATTTACATACACATTGGATTCATTTTCCAATTTTCCATTCGAAATACTGAATCCCTGACACTAACCCATACCTAGTAGACTCAGACTATTCATCCTAATATAATGGAGAAAATGAACCCAACACATTAGAAATACAAGTACTTCAGAGGAGACATGTTGTATAGTTGGACTTGACATTTGCATTATATAAAGTAGGAGTTATAAATCTAGTCATATTTTAATTGAAATATTCTCCATGTGTTTTTAAACTTAACAAATATGTGAATTCTTGTTTCCCTTTTCTGTAGCCTATTCACACATGTATATTTATATGCATATATAGAATCCTACCAGGTATCACACGTACATTTTTGTGAGGTGGCTGTCTTGGCAGATACAAATTGTGAGAAGAGTTCACTCCTCCTAAATGCTGTTGGAAATGAAAATTCAACCTATAGGAGAGCGTCCTAGTAGAACAACATTATACATTAACTCATGTTCAGTAAAATAAATATTTTTGCATTTGTGGATGATACATATTTACTGATGAATTTCGATTGGCATTTATATTGGTATTTTTAATGTCTGTGAGTGTTTGTGTTTGTGTGTGTGTGTGTGTGTGTGTGTGTGTGTATAGATATAGATATAGATATAGATATACTCTCCAAATTTTTCAAAATATGAAATATATGCGTCTAATATACACTCTCTAAATTCATTCATGTTCATGTATGTGGATTTATAATCCACTTTTCACAAGATGATAATCAGAAATATTCATCCACCTGAAATACATATTTGTTTCCTAGTACTGAAAACTAACTTCAGTGAATGGTGCATACAAATCCTAATTATTCTACAGTAACTGACCCAGTCTAACATCAATGCAAGTAGACTCCTATGGGACATGATATGTAATTTGTCATTCATTTGTATTCGACACTGGTACATTATTGTTTCTTCAGTTTTTGCACATCACAGGATATAGATTTCATCCACATGTTCACAAATTAATAAGCATTTGTTTCAACTTTCACCACTTCTTGCTTCAGATCACATGTATTGCCAGGGTTTCTTGACTGGTCTTTTCGTGAGACTACTTTCCAAACACATTATTTTGAATTTCCATAATCATTTTGAAGCAAAACTCACACACTCTTCATGATAAACCAAAACACAAATATTTCCATTACATATATACCTGGTTGGAATGAATGATTGTATATCAATATACGATTTCCTTTAATTTTTCAGATATCAGTTCAATTCATTATTTAAAGTTCAAAAAAGTTATATTTTTTATTCACTGTATGGTCTATTCATGCTTTTTCTCTATGTTCCTAGAAACAGGGTACACCTCTTTGTACCCCCGATTCTCATTTTACATCTTCAATATATTGCTCCCAGAAATGGTGAAAGAAATACTCATGTCACCTCATTATCACAGTAATATTCTGGACAAAAAATGGAAAGGTCACACTTATGATTGTACCAAAGCCTAAATGGAAAGTGAACATGGATTTCTAAAAACATCCATGTCCAGGTTGCCTAATGCTGTCAATTGTCAATCCTATTGGTGACTACATATTTGTTTTTTTCCTAATTTATATATTCAAACTCAACCCTGTTGAAAATGTCTAATTCTATCACTCACTTTATACTTTGCCTGATTTCGTAATGTTTCTATTGATATCTGCTTTTCTACATATTTTCCCCAGTTCAACATAGTGACTGACTCTTCATATGTGCTGACATTTTCATTCACTCAACAACCGAAAGTCTATTGCTAAAGAACTTTTGGTCCAAATCCTATACTCACTCTTCTTCCTAAACCTACCGACTATCTTCCTAATCCTACTGAATATCCCTTTTTGACTGGATGTTCTCTTCTAAATTCAATCATCCAATGTACAAGGTCTTATGCCATTGTATATCGAATTATCTGAGGCATCTTTGCAGAACATCATTCAAAGCTAAGTATCCCAATCAAGGGCAAAACCCTTCTGGGCTTCGAATCATACCTAGATTTCTGTTTTCCTACTTATATTTCACCTCTATATTCTTGTAAATATTTCAGGTTCCCAATACCATTATTCATCGCACAGAATCACTCGTAATCCAAATCAAACCTGTTTTTAACCCCAAGTATACACTGTTCCCTCAATCATTTTACAGAAGAGCAGGGACAGAGTGGTTCTTACAATACAGGAAAGTTGGGGACCTTCCATCTGATGAGAACCTCAAATGTCCATGCACAAATGATACCTGGAGAAGTTGTAGGCAGGTATGAAGCACCTGAGAGAGCAAAAGTCATCTTCCATGGCAAACAACCTGGTCAGGATCAAGGGATGTGTCTGAATCTGCTTCTCTCTCTTCTTATTGTACAGAAGATGGACCAAACCAGGGCTGAGTGGAGAGCTGTTCCCGGGTGCCAATGGTGATATACATTCTACCTTATGAAAGTGTCACAGGAAGTAGGGGCAACCTCCATCTTATGTTACCCTTGGAAGCAACTGTTAGGACAAAGTGGTTGCCAAGGCAGTGACCTCATTCAGTTCCAAAGAATGTGACATACCTCATTTCCTTGGTGATGGAACTCTCTGAACTTGGTATCCAAGAAGCCAGGCACCCAGATGCAGTCCCAGTCCCAGTCCCAGTGGGCTCACTTGTTTGGATTTACCAAGGACAGAGTCAGTTTTCTTGGTACCTAATGATGTGAGGATGGCCAAATGCCAGGAGAGCTCTGAAGATGGACCTTTCCTGAGAAAACAGGTAGTGGCTAACCACTTTTTCCTGACATCCTCACAGAGTTGGTCAAGGAAACAAGATCTGAGAGAAGACAGGCCATTTCGGGGGAACATAGTATGGCCCACCAGTCAGAGGACACTCCGGATAGTAACAGACGTACTTGGGGGAAGGAGGTGCCTTTGTGGGAGTGGGTGTGGGTTTGTTGTTTTGTCTCATGTTCTGAGAATAGATAGGAAAGGCGGTTTGTTTGGTTTGGAGTGGACAGTTTCTAGTAAGTCATTTGACATGGCGAGTGTTTCTCTTTCTATGTATCCCACTGTGTCCGTTGTTGTAGACATTAGAAAAGAGAATGCATTAATGGATGTGTCCTGTCTAGTATAAATCTTCCCATAATTCATCCTGCCCAATATATGAATGGACTGCAGCTTGTCTTATCGATGTGCAACACCTGCTATCTTTCTAAGTTGTTGTTTTCTTCCTGAATTCTGGCCACTCTCCAGAATAGGCTCATGGATTTGTGTCCAAAATATGTACCACCTCCAAGCTCTGTGACATGGCCATGTACTGGATAGCTGAAGAGAATGGCGAGCATCTCAGAAAACTCAGATATCAGTGTGACCAGGAAAGTCTCAGTGCAGAAACCCTGCTTTGGGCCTTTTGCTTACTTATTGTTGTGTTGCACTGAATGTCAGGAAGGTCTTTGCCTCAGGCCACCCCTTTGTGAAGCCTGAAGAAAACAGTTTTCAAATGGAAATGAATGGGCCTCACCTGTGGCTCTTTATCAGCCTCTTGGACCTGTGTGTGGCTGTGACTTAGATTCTCAGCACCTGATGGATCTTAAGAATGATCCCATGTGAGCTTCCAAAACCAAAATGGCAAAAAATATCATTCATTGTGGATGAAGTCTCTTGCCTTCCTCTGTTAGGTTCCTGCACTCCATCAAATGACAATAGGGATTCTTTGGGTCAAATGAGTTCTTCAAAGCCCTGCAGAGGTGCTTGTGTTTTCGCATGACTCTAAATCACCTAAAGAATCGATACCTAAAATCAGTAGGCCTCAAATTGGAGAAACAAAGAAGTATTAACGGCAGGATTATTTGTTCACTCCTGGTTCACAGAAACGGTGTCCAGGCTACCCTGACTTTAGGCAAATGAGGGGCAAACGAGCTGATTTTGGACACTGTCTTGGGCTGCGCCCCTCATGGAAACCTCCAGCCAGAGATTAAGATGATTGACTATATGGAATAAGATGAAGGCCATGTTGGAGTGTTTTGGTTTTAATTTTGGTCATTTGTGTTGCATTGGAAAAAATAACTGGGTCCACGTGGGCTTGAACTCTGGTGTGATTCCCCTTAGAGACTGGGTTTTGGAACTGAACTCAGAGAAGCATTGCCATGAATTTTGTTAGGATTTTAAGAGGCCACGCATGAAAGTCGCTCTTTAAACTGAGACCTAGGCCCCGGGTGGATTTCCACAGAGGCCTGGGAATCTCAGCAAGGATATCACATGATTTTATTCTTAAAGAAATGGCAGCCATAGTTGAGAGTCAAAACACACATGGACCTCACATTGTAGACCTCAATGGGCCTGGCCTAATGTGACCTTTTGTCCACTCTTTGGGAAGCCGTGCCTGTGAGAGTTCTCCAGAGATTTCATTGAAATGAGCTTCCTCACCATTTAATGTTTGCTGAATGAACTGAAACCCACAGTGCCTCCAACTTCATGCTTGAAAAATGGCTAGATAAATACCATGAAATTTTTGAAATTCCTATGACCAGGTGGCACTGGAGAAACATTGGATGTCCTGTTGCTCATTATGAGTATACCAGACACTGCCTTGATTTACTGAGTTTCATGAAAATGGTGTAGAACATATTTGTGTATGCAAATATGTGCTACACAAAATCTTCCTACTCTCATTCACAACAATACCTTGACACTATCTTTGCCCCAAGTAAGACAAAATAAAAAAGAAGAGTTAGAAAATCTGTGAATACATATCAGGAATGGAACATGATTGCGAGTTCACAATCTTGGAGGTGGTAGAGGAGTTTCCAAAAGTAAGGGACAGGGTAAATATTGCACAAATATGGAGATGTGCCAGCCTAAAGACTTCTGGAGAACCTGCCTCTGAGGTTGGCCACTTGAAGTATATGTTGTTGTCAGGACCTATGGCTTCCTTTCTAGTGAGACCACCAAAGCTGGGTCTCCATCTATGTGACCTGCAGAACATGGTTTCTTATTTTCCAAAGAAAGTGAGGCAGCAAGGCTGAATTCTCTCTTTGTAAGTAAACTCTTGCCACTGAAGGCTAAGTGTGGCCCCGTGTGGACTCTGAAGCCATTTGGTAATGCTCCACTTTTCCTGGTGTTCTTGCTGCTGCACTGGGAGTTTGGTATTGGCTTCAGGAAATACAAGAAATTCAACTGGGTCACAGTGCTGGAGGGAGATCTGTCACGTGCTGTGCGTCAGGGTCTGCAGGAGAATGCACCAACCAGGCTTCTATCCCACATAGCTTGCCCCCTTGACCATAGCAACCTGATTCTGAACATTGACCTGAAACCTCTCCATTCAACAAGATGCCTTTACATACAAGGGTCTGCTCGCTGCACCATGTCAGTTACAAGCCTTTTGGCAGATCCACATAATCCCAACACAGAAGTTTTATCACAGACCTGCAAAACACTCCTCTAGGCCCACTACTCAACAGACTTTAACTTATTTGCATCACTGTTCTACACCATTTTCATGAAACCCAGTCAATCAAGGCACTGTCTGGTACCAGCAACAGGAAATCCAAAGTGTATCCAGTGACACCTGGTGATGGGAATTTCAAATTTTTATGATGTTTATCTAGCCATTTTTCAAGGATGAGGTTGGAGGCACTGTGGGATTTAATTCATTCTGGAAACATCAAATGGTGAGAAAGCCCATTTCAATGAAACATCTGGAGAACTCTCACAGGCAAGACTTCCCAAAGAGTGGCCAAATGATCAAATGAAGCCAGGCCCATTGAGGTCTACAATGTGAGGTCCATGTGTGTTTTTACTCTAAACTATGGCTGTCAAGTCTTGAAGAATAAAATCATGTGATATTCTGGCTCAGATTCCCAGTGCTCTGTGGGAAGCCCCCTGGACCTAGATCTCAGTTTCCAAAGGCCACTACCATGTGTGGCCTCCAAAAATCCCAACACAATTCATGGCAATACATCTCTGCAGTAATTTCCAAACTCAGTCTCTAAGAAGACTCACACCAGTGTTCAAGCCAAGGTGGACCCAGTCATCTCTTCCATCAGCCAAACAAATGACCACAATTAAAACCAAAATACTCCCACATGGCTCTCAACTACTTCCACATAGACACTCATCATTACCTCTGGCTGGAAGTTTCCATGAGGGGCGCAGCTGAAGACAGTATCCAAAATATGCTCCCTACCCTCATTTGTCTAAAGTCAGGGTGGCTTGACAACCTATCTGTGAACAAGGAGTGATCAAATAGGCCTGCCATTAATACTGCTCTGCTTCTCCAATTTGAGCCTAATGTCTGTGGGGTTTAGATTCTTTATGTGAATTGGAGTCATGAGAAAATCCAAGCACCTATGGGCTTGCCTCTGCAGGGCTTTGAAAAACTTTTTGAACCAAAGGATACCTATTCTCACTTGATGGAAATCAGGAACCTTACAGAGGAAGGCGAGAGACTTCATCCACAAGACTGCTCTTTTTCCATTTTGGTTTTGGATGCACACATGAGATCTTTCCTTAGATTCATCAGGTGGTGAGAATCTAAGTCACAGCCTCACACAGGGCCAAGAGGCTGATTCAGACACATCCCTTTCCATGGCAATTAAGCAAAGAGCCACAGGTGATGCTCATTATTTTCCATTAGAAAACTGTTTTCTTCAGGCTTCACAAAGGGGTGGACTGAGGCAAAGACCTTCCAGACATTCAGGGCAACGGAACAATAGGTAAACAAAAGGCCCAAATCAGTGTTTCTCCACTGACACTTTACTGGTCACACTGATATCTGAGTTTTCTGAGTTCCTCTCCATTCCCTTCATCTATCCAGTACAAGGCCATGTTACAGAGTTTGGAGGTGGTACATATCTTTTACACAAAACCATGAGCCTATTCTTGAGAGTGGCCAGAATTCAGGAAGAAAACAGGAACTTAGGAAGATAGCTGGTATTGCCCATTCATAAGGAAAGTCGTAGTCCATTCATAAATTTGGCAGGATGAATGCTGAGAAGCTTTCTACTAGACAGAACACATCCATTGATGCATTCTCTTTTCTAATGTCTATAACCACAGACACAGTGGGATACACAAACCCACAACCACACCCACAAAGGCAACACTTTCCTCCAAGTTGGTCTGTGACTATCCAGAGTGTCCTCTGACTGGTGGGCCATACTATGTTCCCCAAAATTGCTTGTTCTGTCTCAAATCTGCTTTCCTTTGCCAACTCTTGAAGTAGTCAGGAGTCAGCGGTGAGCCAATACCTGCTTTATCAGGAAAGAACCATCTTCAGAGCTTCCCTGGCATTTGGCCATCCTCACATCAGTAGGTAAGTGCCGTAGCCCGGCTGGCTGGGCAAAATAACCGGGGGGGGGTGACGAACAACTTGTGTAGACTGATGCAGCAGGCCTGGAAGCCGTTTATTGTTGAATAAGAGCGGTATTTATACATTTTACACAGCCTATCTAATTAGCATGAAATAGATACAGCAGTCAAATAATAAGGAATCTCCACACTTAATGGCTCGCTTTTGTTACTTCACAAACCACTCCCTCTGGCATTTTGCCAGGCGCCATCCAGACTTCTTTACAGGCTCTAACATTTCTCTGGCAAAATAACAGGTGCCAATCTGACTTGTTTACAGACGTTAACATTTCCCCCTTTTGTTTAATTTAAATAAGGACCATAGTGTTTTTTACAGAAACACCATAAATAACCTGCTAGAAACAGAAAGGGAGGATACAAAATGTTACAATACCAATCCAATTGATGGCTCCATGCAAGAAGCCCTTGGAAAACTTATACCAGCAATGACACCGTTAGCAAAGATACCGAGTTACAAGTTGTTGTAGATTACAGTCTGTTGTCTCAGTCCAGATAAAGCAGTGTCTCAATAGATTAACTCAGAGTTCAGGTAAATCACAGTCCAGGTAAGTTCTCCAGGCAGCTAGCTTAAGTTGTAGTAGCAGAAACAGCGATAGCTCCGAAGTCTCCTCGGGTTCTCAGCCGAAGTTTCCTCCAGTTCTCAGCAACATTATAAATTCTTCCACCTTTGTTTTCACCGGCACTTGGACGAAGGCAGGAACTCCGGATGGCTAAAGAAAATCCTGTAGCATTTCACTAAGAAAACAACCTTCTGAACAATTTTAGTACATTATCTCAAGGTTTTTTACATTTGAAATAAGCCTTAATAGTACTCATTACTCATCAGCCTGCAGGTGTGGGAGACCCATTGTAGTTACTGGCCTTGGAAATGATCAAACTTCAGGGATGCCAGTGGCATCTTCTGCCAGCTGTAGCATCCTGGGCAGCCCCAGATGGCCCCAGGGAGAGTCCTGGGCTCAAACTTCTTCCGGGCACAGGGAGCAAAAGCCTGCGAGACTGTGCCTCCAGGTCAGGTCTAGATTTGGGCTCACAGTGGTGATCCGCTCCCCTGGGCAGGGGGGCGGGGAAGAGCCCTCAACTGCCTCTTGGAAAATTCTTACTGCGCCATGATCGGCTTGGGCAGGTGGCAGCCGCCTTGTCATTTCACGCACCCTCCAGTATCGAAAAGTATTCAGTAATAGCCTTTTGCTGCAACTTTTTTCCTGATAATCCTTCTTCTTCTGAACTTTCTTTTTCTTTCTGACTAGAGTTTCTGGGCTTTTATCAACACATGCCCTAACTATTCTTGGTTCCACTGGGGTGCCTTTTTCTCTTATCAATTTACTTCTCACCCCTTCCATATTTTCATCACAAAGACAATACAACATTTCAAGACAAAACAAGACACAAACATACTGCATCAATCTTCTCCATTTTCTCGAAATGGTCATTTTTCCTATCGCCCTATCTGCCTAGGGACGAGCAGATTGCTCCCGTCCTATCTATGGACAGAAAGCTTTTTTCGACCCTTACCCGTGAGTGTCCCAGGGCTCCCCGTAACGGGCCACCATCTGCCGCAGTCCCGCTGCAGCAGAATAACCTGGGGGGTGACGAATAACTTGTGTATGTTGATATAGCAGGAATGAGAGCCGTTTATTGTAAGATCTGAGCGATATTTATACATTTTACGCAGCCTATCTCATTAGCATAAAATAGATACAGCAGTCAACCAATAAGGAATCTTCACACTTAATGGCTCGCTTTTGTTACTTCACAAACCACTCCCTCTGGCATTTTGCCAGGCACCATCCAGACTTGTTTACAGACTCTAACATTTCTCCAGCAAAATAACAGGTGCCAATCTGACTTGTTTACAGACCTTAACAGGTAAGAAGAAAGACTGACTCTGTCTTTGGTAAATTCAAACAAGTGAGACCACTGGGACTGGGATTGGTAATGGCTCTTGGTGCCTGGCTTCCTGGATCCCAAGTTCAGAGACTTTCATCACCAAGGAAGTGAGGTGTGGTCACTTCTTTCAGGAACTGAATGAGGTCACTGCCTTGGCTACCACTTTGTCCTAACAGTTGCTTCCAAGGGTTCCATGAGATGGAGGCTGCCCCTACTTCCTGTGACAATTTCATATGTTAGAATGGTATATCAACCATACGCACCTGGGAAGAGCTTTCCACACAGGCCTGGTTTGGTCTACTCTACATTAAGAAGAGTGAGGCTGATTCAGACACATTCCTTCATCCTTCCAGGTGTTTGCCATGGAGATGTCTTTTGCTCTCTCAGGTCCTTCATAGCTGCCTACATCTTCTCCAGAGATCATTTCTGCACGTACCTTTGATGTTCTCAGCAGGTGGAAGATCCCATACATTCTTGTATTGTAAGACCAACACTGTCGCTGCTCTTCAGCAAAGTTAGATTGAGGGAACAGTGTATGATTAGTGTTATTAACATGTTCGATATGGGTTAGGAACCATTCTGCTGCATGAATAATGGTATTGGGAACCTGTGATATTTACAAGAATATAGAGGTGAAATATATGTACGAAAACAGAAATCTAAGTAAGATTTGAAGCCCAGAAGGTCATTTGTCCCTTGATTGGGATACTTAGCATTGAATTACATTCTGCACAGATGTTTCAGATAAATCGATATACAATGGCATAGGACCTTTCACCTTGGATGATTGAATGTAGAAGAGAACATCCAGTCAAAAAGTGATAGTGGGTAGGATTAGGAAGATAGTTGGTAGGTTTAGGAAGAAGAATGAGTGTAGGATTTGGAACAAAAGTTCTTTAGAAGTAGGGTATCGCTAAGAGAGTGAATGTAAATATCAGCACATGTGACGAGGAAGTCACAATGATTAACTGGGAAAAATATGTAGGAAAGCAGATATCAATAGAGACATTACAAAATCAGGCAAAGTATAAAGTGAGTGACAGGATTAGACATTTTCAACATGGTTGAGTTTGAATATATAATCTTTGGAAGAAACAAATATGTAGTCACCAATAGGATTTTCATTTGAGAGCATTAGGCAACCTGGACATGGATGTTTTTAGTAATCCATGTTCACTTTCCATTTAGGTTTTGTACAATCATAAGTGTGACCTTTGCTTTTTGTGTCCAGAATATTACTGTGATAAAATGTATATGTAGATCAGGTGACATGAGTATTTCTTCCACCATTTCTGGGAGCTATATTTTGAGGACGTATAAATTAGTATTGGGGGTACAAAGAGGTGTACCTGTGTCTATGAATATAGAGATAATTCGTGAATAGACTGTACTGTGAATAAATAATATAACTGGTTCCACTTTAAATAATGGATTGAATTGATATCTGAAACTAAGTAAGAAATCTTATATTGATATAGAACCATTCATTCCAACCAGTTACACATCTAATGGTAATATTAGTGTTATGGTTTATTGTGACGGGTTTGTGAGTTTTGCTTCAAATGTGATAATGGAAATCGAAAATAATGTGTTTGGAAAGAAGTCTCATGAAAAGAGCAGTCAAGAAACATGGAGGAATACATGTGTTCTCAAGCAGGAAGTGATTGAAAGTGAAACAAATGCCTATAAATTTGCGAAATTTTGATGAGACATATATGCTATGATGTGCATAAACTGAAGAAATAGTAATGTACCAGTGTTGAATAAAAATGAACGTCAAAATGCACATCATGTCTACTTGCATTGATGTTCAACTGGGTCAGTTACTGTAGAAATATTAGGATTTTGGGGGGGGATTAATAATACAATTTATTTTAGCACTAGCATGCCACAGAATGTAGAGGAAAGATCAATGGATTTTTAGTTATAGCACTAATAATCTAATATTTAGTGACTATTTTGGATAGTCTAAAATTACATAAGGCTATGTAACATAATTTTTTTTATTTAACATTCATCAAAGCTTGGAATTTTCATAATATTTCTTCTTTTTTATTTTTTATTTTTTCAGTTGTTGATTGACCTTCATTTTGTTTATTTGTATGTGGTGCTGAGAATAGAACCATGTGCCTTTCACATGCTAGAAAAGCATGTTACCACTGAGCCACAAACCCAGCCCCTCCACTTTTATCTTAACATCATACAGTCATGTCCCTCTTCTTTACTCACTTTCTTCCCCATTTTCCCCCTTCTCTCCCTTCCTTTTTCGTTTCCCCTCCATATCTATTTTTCTCTCATGTCATCACAAACAGTAGTATGCTATGAAATTTAAGTTTGAGACTGTTTTTTATAGTCATTCTTTTTCTTGAGAAAATCTAAAAATTATAATCACCTGATAGATATATTACAATACATTTATTACACATATGTATCTATATTCATGCATATGCATTACATATATTATATATATATACATATATATTTAAAAGTACTTTGATTTTCCTGTTAGAAATAATATAGACCAAGTCTTTCTTAATTCTCAATTCTTCCATAATTAACATCTTACAGTGAAAATCAAATAAACATATTTAAGTAAAAAGGTATCATTCTTATTTATCAATACTGATAATTTAAGGTTTTATATCACATTAAGCTGTAATATGGCATATTAACTCTTATGAATTAGAGAAATTTTATTTGAACAACCTATTATTTAAGGACCATATGCACTGACATTTTAAATGGCGTTCTTGTGATTTCTATTTCTATCAATTGTGTATTAATTGCCAAATACTTATTTTAGTACTTTTCATGTTCATAATTGATATAAAGTCAATTGTTTAATTCTTCTTGTAAGTAGTTACTTATTACAGTAGGGACATTATTAATAATACAACATCTTTATAAGAAAAATGGTACAAATTTATTTTCATGCAAAATTAAGAATAATTGCATGCTCTAAATGTTTGATTGTTGATACATATAATAAAGAGCTTTTGATGAGTCTCTTCCCCAGTAAAACATAAAATGCAAAGATAATGTCCAAATAAAGATAAGAAAAATACACATTATCAGCTAGAAACTATTAAATAAAAGATGAAAAGAACAATCCAACACATTGTACGAACTTGTCAGATGAGGTAGTATTCTGGAAGAATAGCCTAAGACTAGACCTTGTCCATGTCAAAATATTCACGAAAAAAATGAAGTATGAAAAGTGTAGAAAATGCTATGAATTTTTCATGAAGATAGGTGAATAATCCTTTCATCTCAATTTAT
Source organism: Callospermophilus lateralis (assembly GCF_048772815.1). Classification (NCBI taxonomy): domain Eukaryota; kingdom Metazoa; phylum Chordata; class Mammalia; order Rodentia; family Sciuridae; genus Callospermophilus; species Callospermophilus lateralis. Next base: position 170,729 of record NW_027510929.1, read on the forward strand.
GTGCATTTTCTGGTAAAATAAATTTGTGATATTTACAACTACACAAAACAAAGTTTCTGCATAGCAAAATGAATACATCTGAACCCATTTTTAGCTGATTTCTTCCCACTAAATTTTAAACCTTTATTTTTTTATTTATTTATTTTTATTGGTTGTTCAAAACATTACAAAGCTCAAGATATATCATCTTTCATACATTTGACTCAATTGGGTTATGAACTCCCATTTTTTCCCCAAATACGAATTGTAGAATCACATCGGTTACACATTCACACTTTTACATAATGGCATATTAGTGACTGTTGTATTCTGCTACCTTTCCTATCCCCTACTATCCACTCTCTCCTCCCCTCCCATCTTCCCTCTCTACCTCATCTGCTATTGTTCAATTCTCTCCATTGTTTCCCCCCCACTTCCCCTCACAACATTTTATATGCGATTTTGTGTAACATTGAGGGTCTCCTACAATTTTCATAAGCTTTCCCTTCTCTCTCCCTTTCTCTCCCCCCATTCGTCTTTGTTTAATGTTAATATTTTCCTCATGCTCTTCCTCCCTGTTCTGCTCTTATTTGCTCTCTTTATATCAGAGAAGACATTTGGCATTTATTTTTTAAGGACTGGTTATCTTCGCTTAACATAATATGCTCTAATGCCATCCATTTCCCTGCAAATTCTATGATTTTGTCATTTTTGTGCTGTGTAATACTCCATTGTGTATAGATGCCACATTTTTTTATCCATTAATCTATTGAAGGGCATCTAAGTTGGTTCCACAGTCTAGCTATTGTGAATTGTGCCGCTATGATCATTGATGTGGCAGTATCCCTATAGTACGCTCTTTTAAGATCCTCAGGGAACAGTCCAAGAAGGGTGATAGCTGGGTCAAATGGTGGATCCATTTCCAGCTTTCCCAGGAATATCCATACTTCTTTCAAAATTGGCCTCACCAATTTGCAGTCCCACCAGCAGTGTACAAGTGTATCCTTTTCCCCAAATCCTCGCCAACACTTATTGTTGTTTGACTTCATAATGGCTGCTCATCTTACTGGAGTAAGATGGTATCTTAAGGTGGTTTTGATTTGTATTTCTCAGACTGCTAGAGATGGTGAGCATTTTTTCATGTACTTGTTGATTGATTGTATGTCCTCCTCTGTGAAGTGTCTGATTAGGTCCTCGGCCCATTTGTTGATTGGGTTATTTGTTATCTTATTGTTTAATATTTTGAGTTCTTTGTATATTCTGCATATTAGGGCTCTATCTGAAGTGTGAGGGGTAAAAATTTGTTCCCAGGATGTAGGCTCTCTATTTACCTCTCTTATTGTTTCTCTTCTTGAGAAAAAAACTTTTTAGTTTAAGTAAGTCCCATTTGTTTTTTTCTTGTTATTAACTCTTGGGCTATTGATGTCTTATTAAAGAATTTGGAGCCTGACCCCACAGTATATAGATCGTAGCCAACTTTTTCTTCTATGAGACGCAGTGTCTCTGATTTGATATCTAGCTCCTTGATCTATTTTGATTTAACTTTTGTGCCTGGTGAGAAAACGGGATTCAGTTTCATTTTGTTGCATATGGATTTCTAATTTTCCCTGCACCATTTGTTGAAGATGCTATCCTTCATCCATTGCATGTTTATAGCCACTTTATCAAATATAAGAAAGTTGTAATTTTGTGGATTGGTTTCTCTGTCCTCCATTCTATACCATTTGTCCACCTGCCTGTTTTCGTACCAGTACCACACTGTTTTTGTTACTATTGCTTTGTAGTGAAGTTTGAACTCTGGTATCGCTATACCTCCCGATTCACACTTCCTGCTTAGAATTTCTTTTGCTATTCTGTGTCTTTTGTTTTTCTTTATGAATTTCATGATTGCTTTATCATTTCTACAAGAAATGCCATTGGGATTTTGATTGGCATTGCGTTAAACCTGTATAGAACTTTGGGTAATTTCGCCATTTTGATGAATTTAGTTCTGCCTATCCATGAACAGGGTACATTTTTCCATCTTCTAAGATCTTTTTCTATCTCTCTCTTTAGGGTTCTGTGGTTTTCACCTCTTTTGTTAGGTTGATTTCCAAGTATCTTATTTTCTTTGAGGATATTGTGAATGGAGTGGTTTTCCTCATTTCAATTTCAGAAGTTTTGTTGCTGATATACAGGAATGCCTTTGATTAATGCGTGTTGGTTTTATATCCTTCATTTATTAACTCTAGCAGTTTCTTTGTAGACCCTTTTGGGTCTGTTAAATATATTACCATGTCATCCACAAATAGCGATAATTCAAGTTCTTCTTTTCCTATTTTTATGCCTTTAATTTCTTTTGTCTGTCTAATTTCTCTGGCTAGTATTTCAAGAACTAAATTGAATAGAAGTGGTGATAGAGGGCATCCCTGTCTTGTTCCAGATTTCAGAGGGAATGCCTTCAGTTTTCTCCATTTAGGATGATCCTAGCCTGAGGTTTAGCATATATAGCTTTTACAATGTTGAGGTAAGTTCCTGTTATTTCTAGTTTTTCTAGTGTTTTGAACATAAAGGGATGCTGAACTGTGTCGAATGTTTTTACTACATCTATCGAGATGATCATATGGTTCTTGTCCTTAAGTCTATTGATGTGGTGAATAGCATTTATTGATTTCCGTATATTGAACCAGCCTTGCATTCCAGGGAAGAATCCTACTTGATCATGGTGCACAACTATTTTGATATGCTTTTGGATTCAATTCACATGTATTTCATTGGAAATTTTTGCATCCAAGTTCATTAGAGATATTGGTTGTAGTTTTCTTTTATGAAGTGTCTTTGTCTGGTTTTGGGATCAGGGTGATTTTGGACTCCGAGAATGAATTTGGAAGAGCTCCTTATTTTTCTATTTCTTGATATAGCTTGAAAAGTATTGGTACTAATTCTTCTTTGAAGGTTTTTTTGAACTCTGCTCTATACCCATCAGGTCCAGGGCTTTTTTTGGTTGGTAGTATTTTGATGGCTTCTTCTATTTCTTCCTTTGTTTTTGGTCTGTTTAAATTGTGTGTGTCTTCCTGACTGAATCTGGGCAGATCGTATGACTTAAGAAATTTGTCGATATTTTAACTATCTTCTATTTTATTGGAATATAGGGTTTCAAAATACTTTCTAATTATCTTCTGTATTTGTGTACTGTCTGTTGTGATATTGTCTTTTTCATTCCATATGTTAGTAATTTCAGTTGTCTCTCTTCTTCTCATCCTTAGCATGGCTAAGGGCCTGTAAATCTTATTTATTTTTTCAAAGAACCAACTTTTAGTTTTATCAATTTTTTCAATGTTTTTTTTTGTTTCAATTTCGTTGATTTCTGCTCTAATTTTAATTATTTCTTGTCTTCTACTACATTTGCTGTTGTTTTGCTCTTCCTTTTCTAGGTTTTTGATGTGTACTGTGAGTTTATTTATTTGTTGTTTTATTCTTTTTTTGAGGAAAGAACTCCAAGAAATGAATTTCGCTCTTAAAACTGCCTTCTTTGTGTCCCATAGATTCCAGTACGATGTGTCTGTATTGTCATTTGATTCTAAAAATATTTTTATCTCCTCCTTTATGTCTTCTGTAACCCATTGATCATTCAGTAGAATATTGTTCATTTTCCATGTGATGTAGGATTTTTCATTCCTTCTTTTATCATTGATTTCCAGTTTCATTCCATTATGATCAGATATGGTGCATGGTATTTTCTCCACGCCTTTATATTTACTAAGAGTTGCCCAATGGCATAATATATGGTCTAACTTGGAGTAGGATCCATGTGCTGCTGAGAATAAAGTGTATCCACTTGATGATGGTTGATGTATTCTATATATGTCGGTTACGTCAAGGTTATTGATTGTGCTATTGAATTCTATAGTTTCTTTATTCAGTTTTTTATAGAGGATCTGTCTAATGGCGAGAGCGGTGTGTTGAAGTCACCCATAATTATTGTGTTGTAGTCTATTTGACTCTTGAACTTGAGGCGAGTTTGTTTTATGAGCATTGCAGCTCAATTGTTTGGTGCATACCAATTGATAATTGTTATGTCTTGTTGGTGGATGGTTCCTTTTAACAATATATAGTGTCCTACTTTATCCCTTTTGATTAATGTAGGTTTGAAGTTGATTTTATATGATATGAGTATGGCCACTCCTGCTTGCTTCCGAGGGCCATATGAGTGGTATGATTTTTCCCAACCTTTCACTTTCAGCCTGTGTATGTCTTTACCTTTCATATGAGTCTCTCGAAGGTAGCATATTGTTGGATTTATTTTTTTGATCCAGGTTACTAGCCTATGTCTCTTGATTGGTGAGTTTAGATTTTTAACATTTAAGGTTACAATTGAAATATGATTTGTACTTCCAGTCATGTTTATTTATTTATTTATTTTAATTTGGGTAGTTTTTACTTTTTGGTTTTTTTCTTACCCCTTTACTGAGATACCTCCCGCTGTTAGTTTTGGGCACTATTTTTCAATTCCTCTTCTTGTAGTATTTTGCTCAAAATGCTTTGCAGTGCTGGTGTTCTGTCTGCGAATTCTTTTAGCTTTTATTTATCAGGAAGGACTTAATTTCATTGTCAAATCTGAAGCTTAATTTTGTTGGATACAGTATTCTTGGTTGGAATCCATTATTTTTCAGTGTTTGAAATACATTGTTCAAAGATCTTCTCGCTTTCAATGTCTGTGATGAAAAATCAATTGTTAACCTTATTGGTTTACCCCTGAATGTTATCTGCCTACTTTCTTTCGTAGCTTTTAGTATTCTCTCCTTGTTCTGTATGTTGGCTATCTTCATAATTATATGTCTTGGAGTTTGTCTATTATGGTTTTGAATGTTTGAGGTCCTGTAGGCTTCCAGGATATGGCAATCCATTCCATCTTTCATGTCTGGGAAGTTTTCTAGAATTATTTCATTTAATATGTTGTTCATTCATTCGGTTTGAATTTCTATGCCTTCTTCTATCCCGATGACTCCCAATTTTGTTTTTTTTATGACATCCCATATCTCTTGAATAGTTGCTCATGGGATTTAAGCATGTTTTCTGTGTTGACTATATTCTTTTCAAGTTGACAAACTTTGTCTTCATTATCTGATGTTCTGACTTCTACTTGATCTAGTCTATTTGTAATATTCTTGTTTGAGTTTTTAATTTGGTTTATAGTTTCCTGCATTTCTAGAATTACTGTATAATTTTTTAAAAGATCTCTATCTCCTGGTAAAGCTTGTTCTTTGCCATTTGAATTTGTTTGTTTAATTCATTTTCAAAATATACTTTTATCCTTAGACTTGCTGCCTCATGTCTTCTCTCTTATTCCTTTCCATCTGAGTTAGGTATGACTTAAGTTTTTTCCCTATCCCTGTTTCTGATGCTTCTAGGTTCTCCTGTAGTATTAAGTTGTCCTTCATTGTTTGTACACCTTGTTTTCCCTTGTTTTTTCATGATGTTCACGTCATTTTCCAGCTCTATTTGATTGCTGTGTTTCTGCTCTCTTCTATAGATTTGTTATGGGTTTATATATCTCTGTTTTCTCTCCTTTGTGTTGGTAGACTATGCCTGCTTAAGTGGATTCCGCTGTTAAGGAATTCTGACGGCCGAGCTCCAGTGATGTCACCTCTCTGCTGTGGTGGGCCCCAGGCTCCTTGCCGGAGTGTCCGAATTGGGTGGGTGGACTGGATTGTCTCTGGTTGGTTTCAGCTCCCGGTCGCTGGCAGGCCGGCAGTCTCCAGCCACCCAGTAGCGCGGGCAGCTTGTGGTCTGTCTTCAGCTGGTGGGTGATCTCTAGCCACACAGTTGCGCGTTCGGTCGCCGGCAGGCGCGCGTTCTCCAGCCGTCAAGACATAGCGTCAGCAGGTGGGCTGGCGCCAGCAGGAAGGTGGTCTCCAGTTGCCCAGTCACACTGGCAGTGGGCCGGCGTTCTCCAGCCAGCCAGTCAGGAGGGCCTGGCCTCTAGTCCCCTGGTTTATCCTGCTAGTCCTGATTTCTCCTGCTAGACCAGATTTCTCCTGAGTGATGCTTCTCGGCAGCTCAAACTGTTCTCTGGGTCTGCCGTTTGTTGGGTGGGGAGGGTGTCTATTGGGAACCCTGGAACTCTATTGTTTTAATTTTTTTCGCTTGCCCATCGCCCCGCACTGGCTAGACAAGTTTCATTTTTGCCGCTGATGGGAAGGGGAGATGAAGGTCAGGTGCCTCTAGTTTTCCCCGAGTCTTTATGCAGACTTGCTCTGATTATTCCTCCCCCAAAAGCCTAGGAGATATTTTATGCGAATTCCCCTCTGTATGTGAGATGAGCTGAGAAACACACACCTGTTTTATTCTTGCAATCTGTCAGGGAGTGGTGGTGGTTACTTCAGCTCTCCAAGATGGTGGCTGTTGGTTTCCTTTGTGGAGTTTCTGCTTTGGGGCATAGAAATGTACTGCTAACTTCCCCGTCTGAAATCCCGAATTCAGCTGGGGGCTCAGTGGATGCTCAGCCAGCAGGATTCCACAGAATCCGCAGCAACGTTTCTCCCTGCTTGCTGGTCGCTTCTCGGTGGTGCCTCACCATTTGTAGACACAGGGCAGGTCACGCGGATCAATCAGAATGGATCTCCAGTTTCACAAGTGGCTTGTGTTTGAGACTCAATTACCGGACCTCGGTGGTGGAAATCATTCTTCTAGGTTTCGGTAAACACCCATTTTCCTGTAAGATCCTAACAAGATAGTTTTTCATTGCTCTAACTCGTTATTCACTTGCGCAGTGGCAGGGTACACTGGGTGTGATACACTGTCTTCACAGCCATCTTGCAATGCCGAAATATTAGGATTTGGATGCACCATTTACTGAAAACTGTTTCAGTACTAGGAAAAAATATGTATTTCAGGTGGATGAATATTTCTGAGAATAATTTTTTAAAAATTGGATTATAAATCCACATACATGAATATGAATGAATTTAGGGAGTGCAAAATAAGACACAAATATTTCATATTTTGAAAAATCTGGAGAGTATATATATATATATATATATATATATATATATATATATATACACACACACACACACAGACATTAAAAACTAGCAATATATATGCCAATCAAAATTCATCATGAAATACATATCATCCACAGACCCAAAAATATTCATATACTGAACATGGATTTATGTATAATGTTGTTCAACTAGGAGGCTTACCCATAGGTTGAATTTTCAGTTCCAACAGCATTTAGGAGGAGTGATCTCTTCTCACAATTTGTATTTGCCAAGTCAGTCACCTCACAAAAATGTACGTGTGATACCAGGTACAATTCTATATGTGCATATAAAATTACATGTGCTGAATAGGCTACAGAGAAAAGGAGACAGGAATTCACATATTTGTTAACTTTCAAAACACACGGAGAACTATTTCAACAAAAAAAATGACTAGATTTATAACTCCTACCCTATATAATGCAAAAGGCAATTCCAACTATACACCATGCCTCCTCTGAACTGCTTGTATTTCTATTCTGTTTTGGTTATTATTCTCTATCATATTACGATTAGTAGTCAGAGTCTAGTATGGTAGGGGTTAGAGTCAGGGATTCAGTATTTCGAATGGAAATTTGGAAAATGTATCCAATGTGTATGCAAATATGTGCCACACAAAATCTTCCCACTCCTCCAGAACAATGGCTTGACATTATCTTCGCCCCAAGTAAGACATAATTAGAGGAGAAGAATTAGAAAATCAGTGAATACTTCTCTGGAATGTAATATGCTAAGAAGTTCACTACCTTGAAGGTGGTACAGGAGTTTCCAAAAGTAAGGGACAGGGTGAACACTCCATAAACATGGAGCTCTGCTGGCCTAAAGACTTCTTGAGAAATTTCCTCTGAGGTTGGGCACTTGAAACATATGTTGTTATGAGGAGCTTTAGCTTCCTTTGTACTGAGATCATCAAAGCTGGGTCTGCACCTATGTGACCTGTAAAACATAGTTTCTTATTTTCCAATTAACATGAGACACCAGTCCTGAATTTGATCTTTGTAGGTAAACTGTGGCCACTGGGATCTAAGTGTCTCCCTGTGTGGACTGTGAAGCCATTTGTTCATCCTCCAATTTTCATGGTGTTTCTTGCTGCTGTATTTGCTTATGAAGTAAAAAAAGATCACCTGGGACACAGTGCTTGAGGGAGTTCTGTCACGTGTGGTGGGTCAGGGTCTGCAAGAGAATATACCAACAATGCTTCTATTCCACATAGCTTTTCCCCTTGACCACAGCAACATAATTCTCAACATTGCCCTGAAACCTCTCTATATAACAAGATACCATTACATATAAGGGTCTGCTGGCTGCACCATGTCAGTCACAAGGCATTTGGAAGCCAATGGAAGATCAACATGGCCCCACCACAGATGTTTTATCACACACCTCCCCTCCTCTGATCTAGGCCCACTACTCAGCAGGCTCCAATTTACTGGCATCTCTGTTATACACCATTTTGATGAACCTAGTCAATCAAGGCACTGTCTGGTATACTCATGATCAGCAACCGGTTTTCCAAATTTTCTCCAGTGCCACCTGGTCATGGAAATTTCAATAATTTTATTGTATTTATCTAGCCATTTTTCACGGATGAAGATGGAGGCACTGTGGATTTCAATTTGTACAGGAACCATTAAATGATGAGAAACCTCATTTCGATGAATGCTCTGTAGAACTGTTAAAGACAAGGCTTCCCAGGGAGTGGCCAAAAAGTCACATGAAATCAGACCCATTGAGGTCTACAATGTGAGGTCCATGTGTGTTTTGACTGTCACCTATGCCTACCAAGTCTTTCAGAAAAAAAAAATCATGTGGTATCCTGGCTGAGATTCCCAGTGCTCTGTGGAAAGCCACCCTGGGCCTAGATCTCAGTTTCCAAGGGAGACTCTCATGCGTGCCCTCCTAGAATCCCAACACAATTCATGGCACAAGTTCTCTGAGATCAGATCCAGAATGCACTCTCTAAGTGTAATCACACCAGAGTTCAAGCCCATGTGGACCCAGGCATCTCCTTTAACAGCCACATAATGACCACAATTAAACCAAAACACTCCCACATGGCCCTCATCTTTTTCCATATAGATACTCATCATAACCTCTGGCTGGAGGTTTCCATGAGGGGCACATTCCAAGACAGTGTCCAAAATAAGCTCCCTTGCCCCTCATTTGCCTAAAGTCAGGGTGGCCTGGACATACTTCCTGTGAACCCGGAGTGATCAAATAGGCATGCCGTTAATACTGCACCGCTTCTTCAATTTGAGGCCTACTGAGTTAGAGGTATAGATTCTTTATGTAAATTAGAGTCATGAGAAAACCCAAGCACCTTTGCAGGGCTTTGAAGAACTCAATTGACACAAAGGATCCCTATTCTCACTTGATAGAGGTCAGGAACCTCACAGAGGAAAGCGAGACTTTATCCACAATGACTGGTGTATTTGCCATTTTGGTTTTGGATGCACACATGGGATCTTTCTTTAGATCCATCTGGTGCTGAGAATCTAAGCCACAACCTCACACAGGGCCAAGATGCTAATTCAGACACATCCCTTTCCAAAGCAATTAAGCAAAGAGCCACAGGTGATGCCCAATCATTTCCATTTGAAAACTGTTTACTTCAGGCTTCACAAAGGGGTGGCCAGAGCAAGAACTTCCTGACATTCAGTTCATCAGAACAATATATAAGCAAAATGCCCAAAGCAGGGTTTTTCCACTGAGATTTTCCTGGTCACACTGATATCTGAGTTTTTTGAGATGCTCGCCATTCCCTTCAGCTATCCAGTACATGGCCATGTCACAGAGCTTGGAGGTGGTATATATGTTGGACACAAAACCATGATCCTATTCTGGAGAGTGAACAGAGTTCATGAATAAACCTGGAAATTAGGAATGTATTAGGTTATGCCCATCTTTAAGTAAAGCCGCAAACCATTCATAAATTGGGCAGGATGAAATGGGAAGCTTTCTACTAGACAGGACACATCCATTGATGCACTCTCTTTTCTAATGTCTACAACCACGGACACCATGGGATACACAGACATAGAAACACTCTCCTTTTCAAACGACTTACGAGAAACAGTTCACTCCAAACCAAACAAACCACCTTTTTTTCCTATTCTCACAACATGAGACAAAATCACAAACTCACAACCACACCCACAAAGGCACCTTTTTACCCTAAGTAGGTCTGTGACTCTATGGAGTGTCCTCTGACTGGTGGGCCACACAATGTTCCCCCGAAATGTCCTGTCCTGTCTCAGATATGGTCTCCTTGGCCATCTCTATGAAGTTGTCAGGAGCCAGCGGTGGGCCACTATCTGCTTTTTCAGGAAAGGCCCCTCTTCAGAGCTCTCTTGGCTTTTGGCCATTCTAACATCAGTAGGTACAAAGAAAGACTGACTCTGTCCTTGGTAATTCCAAACAAGTGAACGCACTGGGACTGGTACTGGGACTGGCTCTGTGTGCCTGGCTTCCAGGATCCTAATTCAGAGAGTTCCATCACCAAGGGAGTAAGGTGAGGTCACTTCCTTCAGGAACTGAATGAGGTCACTGCCTTGGCAAACACTTTATCCTAACAGTTGCTTCCAAGTGTCTCATTAGATGGAGGCTTCCCCTACTTCCTGTGAAACATTCACAAGTTAGAATGGTATATCAACCATAGGAACCCGGTAATAGCTCTCCACACAGGCCTGGTTTGGTCCATCTCCTCTACATTGAGAAGAGAGGTTCTGATTCAGACACATCCCGTCATCCTGACCAGGTATTTTGCCATGGAAGATTACTTTTGCTTTCTCAGGTCCTCCATAGCTGACTACATATTCTCCAGGGATCATTTCTGCTTTGAACTTGTGGTTCTCAACAGGTGAAAGATCCCCTACATTCCTGTATTGTAAGACCAACTCTGTCCCTGCTCTTCTTTAAATTTACATTGAGGGAACAGTGTATTGTTAGGGTTAATAAAATGTTTGATTTGGGTTAGAAATCATTCTGCTGGATGAATAATGGTATTGGGAACCTGCGATATTTTTAAAAATATAGAGGTGAAATATATAAATGAAAAAAGAAAGTCTAGGTAATTTTGAAGCCCAGAGGGGCAATGGGCCCTTCATTGGGATACTTAGCTTTGATTTACGTTGTGCACAGATATCTCAGATAAATCGATATACAATGGCATAGGACCTTGTTCCTTTTATGATTAAAATTCGAAGAGAACATCCAGTCAAAAAGGGATAGTAAGTAGGATTAGATAGATATTCGGTAGGTTAACAAAGAAGAGTGAGTATAGGATTTGGAACAAAAGTGCTTTAGCAATAGGGTTTGGGTTAAAGTGTGAAAGTAAATATCAGCACACTTGAAGGGTCAGTCACAATGATGAACAGTGGAAAATATGTAGGAAAGCAGATATCAATAGAGATATTACAAAATCAACAAATGGGCCAAGGACCTGAACAGACACTTCTCAGAAGAAGACATACAATCAATTAATAAGTACATGAAAAAATTCTCACCTTCTCTAGCAGTCAGAGAAATGCAAATCAAAACCACCCTAAGATACCATCTCACTCCAGTAAGATTGGCAGCCATTAGGATGTCAAACAATAATATGTGCTAGCGCGGATGTGGGGAAAAGGGTACACTTGTACATTGCTGGTGGGACTGCAAAATGGTGCGGCCATTATGGAAAGCAGTATGGAGATTCTTGGGAAAGCTGGGAATGGAACCACCATTTGACCCAGCTATCGCCCTCCTCGGACTATTCCCTGAGGACCATAAAAGAGCATGCTATAGGGATACCGCCACATCAATGATCATAGCAGCACAATTCACAATAGGCAGACTGTGGAACCAACCTAGATGCCCTTCAATAGATGAATGGATAAAAAATAATGTGGCATCTATACACAATGGAGTATTATGCAGCACTAAAAAATGACAAATTCATGGAATTTGCAGGGAAATGGATGGCATTAGAGCAGATTATGCTAAGTGAAGCTAGCCAATCCTTAAAATACAAATGCCAAATGTCTTCTTTGATTTAAGGAGAGCAATTAAGAACTGAACAGAGGGAAAGAGCATGAGGAAAATATTAACATTAAACTGAGACAAGTGATGGGAGGGAAAGGGAGAGAGAAGGGAAATTGCATGGAAACGGAAAGAACCCTCATCGTTATACGAAATCACATATACGAGGTTGTGAGGGGAAAGGGGGGGAAGGGAGAGAACGGAACAACAACAGATGAGGTAGAGAGGGAAGATGAAAGGGGAGGGGAGGGGGGATAGTAGGGGATAGAAAAGTCAGCAGAATACAACAGTCACTAATATGGCATTATGTAAACATTGTGAATGTGTAACTGATGTGATTCTGCAATCTGTATTTGGGGTAAAAATGGAAATGCATAACTCACTTGAATCAAATGTATGAAAGATGAAAAAAAAATTAAAAAAGTACTAAATTGGCTCATCGTAACAATAAAAAAAGAGATATTACAAAATCAGGCAAAGTATAAAGTGAGTGATATGATTAGATATTTGCAACAGGGTTGATTTTGAATATATAATCTTAGGAAGAAACAAATATGTAGTCACCAATAGGATTGATATTTGAGAGCATTAGGCAACCTGAACATGGAAGTAATCCATGTTCACTTTCCATTTAGACTTTAGTACAATAATAAGTGTGAACTTTGCATTTTGTGTCCAGAATATTACTGTGATAAAATGTATATATAGATTAGGTGACATGAGTATTTCTTTCACCATTTCTGCGAGTAATATTTTGAAGACATATACATAAGTATTGGTTGTACAAAAAGCTGTACCCTGTGTCTATGAATATACAGATAATGCATGAATAGACCATACTGTGAATAAATAGTATAGCTGGTTCCACTTTAAATAATGGATTGAATTGATATTCACAAAGGAGTGGTCTGAGGCAAAAACCTTCCTGAAATTCAGGGCAACAGAACAATAGGTAAACAAAACGCACAAAGCAGGGTTTCTCCACTGAGACTTTCCTGTTCACACTGATATCTGAGTTTTCTGAGATGCTCGCCTTTCCCTTCAGCTATCCAGTACATAGCCATATCACATAGCTTGGAGGTATTACATATCTTGGACACAAAACAATGAGGCAATTCTGGAGAGTGTCCAGAATTCAGGATGTAAACAGAAACTTAGAAAGATAGCAGGTGTTTCCCTTCAATAAGGAAAGCTGCAGTCCATTAATAAATCAGGCAGGATGAATGTTGCGAAGCTTTCTCCTAGACAGGACACATCCATTGATGCATTTTCTTTTCTAATGTCTACAACCACGGACAGAGTGGGATACACAGACATAGATGCACTCGCCTTGTCAAAGGACTTACTAGAAACAGTCCACGCCAATTCAAACAAACAGCCTTTCTTACATCTTCTCAGAACTTGAGAAAAAACCATACACACACCTACACCCACAAAGGCACCTCCTTTGTGGAGTGTCCTCTGAATGGTGGGCCATACTATATTCGCCAAAAATGGCCTGTTGTATCTCAAATCTGGTCTCCTTGGCCAACTCTGTGCAGTTGTCAGGAGCCAGCGGTGAACCAATACCTGCTTTCTCAGAAAGGTCTTTCTTCAGAGCTTTCCTGGCATTTGGCCATTCTCACATCTGTTGGTACTAAGAAAGACTGACTCTGTGCTTGGTAAATTGAAACAAGTGAGACCACAGGGACTGGGACTGCGACTTGCTCTGGGTGCCTCTCTTCCTGGATCCCAAGTTCAGAGAGTTCCATCACCAAGGAAGTGAAGTGAGGTCACTTCCTTCAGGAACAGAATGAGGTCACTGCCTTGGCAACCTCTTTGTCCTAACAGTAACTTCTAAGGGTCCCATGAGATGGAGTCTGTCCCTTCTTTCTGTCACACTTTCACAACTTAGAATGGTATATCAACCATAGGCACCTGGGAAGAGCTCTCCACACAGGCCTGATTTGGTCCATCTTCTCTACATTTAGAAGATAGAGGTTGATTCAGACACATCCATTCATCTTGACCAGGTTGTTTACCATAAAAGATGACTTTTCCTCTCTCAGGTCCTTCATAGCTGCCTATATCTTCTCCAGGGATCATTTCTGCATGGACCTTTGATGTTCTCAGAAGGTGGAAGATCCCCTACATTCCTGTATTGTAAGACCAACTCTGTCCCTCCTCTTTTGTAAAGTTAGATTGAGGGAACAGTGTATGTTTAGGGTTAATAACATGTTTGATTTGGGTTAGGAATCTCTCTGCCCCATGAATAATGGTATTGGGAACCTGTGATATTTACAAGAATATATAGGTGAAATGTAAGTATGAAAACAGAAATCTAGGTAAGATTCGAAGTCAGAAGGGCATTGGGTCCTTGAGTGGGATTCTTAGGTTTGAATTATGTTCTGCATATATGTCTCCGACAAATTGAAATACAATGGTTTAGGACCTTATACCTTGGATGATTAATTGTCGAAGAGAACATCGAGTCAAAAAGCAATAGTCAGTAGGATTAGGAAGATAGTCAGTAGGTTTAGAAATAAGAGTGAGTATAGGATTTAGACCAAAATTTCTTTAGCAATAGGGTCTCGGGTAGACATTGAATGTAAATATCAGCATATGTGAAGTGTCAGACACAATGATGAACTGGGGAATATATGTAGGAAAGCAGATATCAATAGAGATATAAGGAAATCAGGCAAAGTATAAACTGAGTGATAGGATTAGACATTTTCAACAGGCTTGAAGTTGAATATATAATCTTAGAAAGAAACAAATATGTAGTCACCAATAGGATTTACATTTGAGAGCATTAGGCAACCTGGATATGGTTGTTTTTAGTAATCCATGCTCACTTTCCATTTAGGCTTTGATACAATCATGAGTATGACCTTTGTTTTTGTGTCCAGAATATTACTGTGATAAAAAAAGAAATATATATATATATATATATATAGATAGATAAGGTGACATGTTTATTTCTTCTACCATTTTTGGGAGCAATGTTTTGAAGAGGTAAAAATTAGTATTGGGGGAACAAAGAGGTGTACACTGTGTCTATGAATATAGAGATAATGCATTAATAGACCATACTGTGAATAAATAGCATACCTGGTTCCAACTTTAATAATGGATTGAATTGAAATGTGAAAATGTACAGGAAATCTTATATTGATATTCACACATTCATTCCAACCACTTATACATCTAATGGTAATATTAATGTTATGGTTTATCTTGAAGAGTGTGTGGGTTTAGCTTCAAAATTGATTATGGAAATCGAAAATAATGTGTTTGGAAAGAAGTCTCATGAAAAGACCAGTCAAGTAACATGGAGGAATACATGTGTTCTGAAGCAGGAAGTGATTAAAAGTGAAACAAATTCCTATAAATTTCTGAACTTGTGAATGAAATATATAACCTATGATGTGCAAAAACTGAAGAAATAGTAATGTACCAGTGTTGAATTAAAATGAATGTCAAAATAGACATCATGTCCCATAGGAATATACTTGCATTGATGTTAAACTGGGTCAGTTACTGTAGAAATATTAGGATTTGTAAGCACCATTGATTGAAGTTAGTTTTCAGCACTGGGAAACAAATATGTATTTCAGGTAGATGATTATTTCTGAGAATAATCTTGTGAAAAGTTGATTATAAATCCACATACATGAACATGAATGAATTTACGGAGTGTATATAAGACAAATATATTTCATATTTTATAAAATCTGTAGAGTGTATATATATATATATATATATATATATATATAGACAAAAAAACACAAAAATTCATTAAAAAGTATCAATATATATATGCCAATCGTAATTCATCATGTAATATATATCACCCTCAGATGCAAAAATATTTATTTTACTAAACATGGGTTTATGTATAATATTGTTCTAATAGGAAGCTCACCCATAGATTGGATTTTCAGTTCCAACAGCGTTTAGGAGGACTGATCTCTTCTTACAATTTGTTTCTGCCAAGTCAGCCAACTCATAAAAATATACGTGTGATACCAAGTAGGAATATATATGTGCATATAAAAAGTACATGTGCTGAGTAGGCTACAGAGAAAGGGAGACAGGAATTCACATATTTGTTAACTTTAAAAACGCATGGAGAGAGCTGGGGATGTGGCTCAAGTCGTAGCGCGCTCGCCTTGCATGCGTGCGGCATGGGTTCGATTCTCAGCACCACGTGCAAACAAAGATGTTGTGTCCGCCGATAACTAAAAAAATAAATATTATAGAATTCTCTCTCTCCTCTCTAACTCTCTCTTTAAAAAAAAACACATGGAGGACTATTTCAATTAAAAATTGAGTAGATTTATAAAACCGACCCTTTATCATGCAAGAGGGAAGTCCAACTATACACCATGCCTCCTCTGAACTGCTTGTATTTTCATTTTTTTTGTTTATTTTTCTCCATCATATTAGGATTAGTAGTCAGAGTCTAGTAGGGTATGAGTTAGTGTCAGGGATTCAGTATTTCGAATGGAAAATTGGAAAATGGATCAATGTGTATGCAAATGTGTACTACAAAAAAATTTTCCCACTCTCATTCAGAACAATGCCTTGACATTACCTTCACCCCAAGTAAGACACAATTAGAGGAGAAGAGTTAGAAAATCTTTGAATACATATCTGAAATTGAAAATGCTTAGGGTTCACAACCTTGGAGATTGTAGAGGAGTTTCCAAAAGTAAGGGACAGTGTAAAAACTCTACAAACATGGAGATTTGCCTGCCTAAAGACGTCTGGAGAAACTGTCTCTAGGTTGGGCACTTGAAATATATGTTTTTGTGAGGATCTTTAGCTTCCTTTCCAGTGAGACCATCAAAGCTGCGTCTTCATCTCTGTGATCTGGAGGACATGGTTTATAATTTTCCAATAAACATGAAGCAGCAGTCCTGAATTCTCTCTTGTATGTAAACTGTGGCCACTGGGGGCTAAGTGTCTCCCCATATGGACTGCGAAGCCATTTTATCATCCTCCACTTTTCCTAATGTTTCTTCCTGCTGCACTCGGAGTTTGGTATTTGCTTCACGAAATACAAGGAGTTCAACTGGGACAGAGTGTTGCCGCGAGTTCTGTCACGTGTGGTGGATCAGGGTCTGCAGGAGAATGCACCAACAGGGCTTGTATACCACATAGGATGCCCCCTTGACCATAGCAACCTGATTCTGAACATTGCACTGAAACCTCTCCATATAACAAGTTGCCTTTACATATAAGGGTCTGCTGGCTGCACCATGTCAGTCACAAGCCATTTGGAAGCCAATGGCAGATCCACATGGCCCCACCTCAGATGTTTTATCACACATTTGCTCACCACTGCTCTAGGCCCACTACTCAGCAGGATCCAAATTATTGAGATCTCTGTTCTACACCATTTTCATCAAAACCAGTCAATCAAGGCACTGTCTGGTACACTCGTGATCAGCAACAGGACATCCAAATGTTCTTCATTGCCACCTGGTCATTGGAATTTCAAAAATTTCATGGTATTTATCTAGCCAATTTTCAATTATGAAGTTGGAAGCACTATGGCTTTCAAATCATTCAGGAATCATTCAATGGTGAGGAAGCTCATTTCAATGAAAAATTTGAAGAACTCTCACAGGCAAGGCTTCCCAAAGAGTGGCCTAAAAGTCACATGAATTCAGGCCCATCGAGGTCTACAATTGAGGTCCATGTGTGTTTTGACTAGCAAATATGGCTTCCAAGTCTTTCAGAAAAAAATAATTTGATATCCTGGCTGAGATTCCCAGTGCTCTGTGGAAAGCCACCCTAGGACTAGATCTCAGTTTCCAACGGAGACTCTCATGCATGGCCTCCTAAATTCTTAACACAATTCATGGCAATACTTCTTTGATGATTGATCCAGAACTGAGTGTTTAAGGGGAATGACACCAGAGTTCAAGCCCAGGTGGATCCAGTCATCTCTTCCAACTGCCACACGAATGACTACAATTAAAACCAAAACACTTCCACATGGTCCTCACCTTCTTCCAGAGAGACACTCATCATTACCTCTGGCTGGAGTTTTTCATGTGGGACGCATCCCAAGAGAGTGTCCGAAATAATCTTCTTGCCCCTCATTTGCCTAAAGTCAGGGTGGCATGGTCACCCTTCCTGTGAACCTGGAGTGATCCAATAGGCCTGCTTCTCCAATTTGAGGCCTACTGACTCTCAGGGATAGATTCTTTAAGTAATTTGGAGTCACAAGAAAACACAAGCACCTCTGCAGTTCTTCAAAGAACTCATTTGACCTAAAGGATCCCTATTCTCACTTGATAGAGGTCAGAATCCTAACAGAGGAAGGCAAGAGACTCATCAACAATGACAGATTTTGGCCATTTTTGTTTTGATTGCACACATGCAATCTATCTTTAGATCCATCATGTGCTGAGAATCTAAGCCACAACCTCATACAGGGCCAAGAGGCTGATTTAGACACATCCTTTTACAAGCAATTAAGCAAAGATCCACAGGTGATGCCCATTCATTTCCATTTGAAAACTGTTTTCTTCAGGTTTCACAAAGGGGTGGCCTGAGGCAAAGACCTTCCTGACATTCAGGACAACAGAACCATAGGTAAGCAAATGAACCAAAGCAGGGTTTCTCCACTGAGAATTTCCGGGTCACACTGATATCTGAGTTTTCTAAGATGTTCCCATTCTCTACAGCTATCAAGTATATGGACATGTCTCAGAGCTTGGAGGTGGTACATATCTTGGAAACAAAACCATGAGACTATTCTGGAGAGTGGCCAGAATTCAGGAAGAAAACAGGAACTTAGGAATTTAGTAGGTGTTGCCCATCCATAAGGCAAACCAAAGTCCATTCTTCAATTAGGCAGGATGAATGCTGGGAAGTTTTCTACTAGACAGGACACATCCTTTGATGCCTTCTCTTTTCTAATGTCTACAACCACGGACACAGTGGGATACTCAAGACTTAGAAACACTAGCCTTGTCAAACGACTTACTAGAAACAGTCCACTCCAACCCAAAAAAACTGCCTTTTCTATCTATTCTCAGAACATGAGAGAAAAGCACAAACTCACTGAACACCCACAAAGGCACCTCCTTAACCCAAGTAGGTCTGTGACTATCTGGAGTGTCCTCTAACTGGTGGGCCATACTATGTTCCCCTGAAATGGCCTGTCCTTTCTCAGATCTGGTCTCCTTGGCCAACACTGTGAAGTTGTCAGGAGCCAGTGGTGAACCAATACCTGCTTTCTCAGGAAAGGCCCCTCTTCAGAGCTCTTCTGCCATTTGACAATCCTCATATCAGTCGGTACCAAGAAAGACTGACTCTGTCCTTGGTAAATCCAAACAAGTGAGACCACTGGGACTGGGACTGGGACTGGCTCTGGGTGCCTGGCTTCCTGCATCACAATTTCAGATTTTTTGATCACCAAGGAAGAGAGGTGAGGTCACTTTCTTTAGGAACTGAATGAGGTCACTACCTTGGCCACCACTTTGTCCTAACAGTTGCTTCGAAAGGTCCCATGAAATTGAGGCTGCCCCTACTTTCTTTGACACTTTCACAAGTTAGAATGGTATATCAACCATAGGCACCTGTAAACAGCTCTCCACACAGGCATGGTTTCATCAGTTCTCTACATTACGAAAGGAGAGGCTGATTCAGACACATCCCTTCATACTGACCCTGTTGTTTGCCATGGAATATGACTTTTCCCCTCTTAGGTCCTTCATAGCTGCCTGCAACTTCTTCAGGGTATAATTTCTGCATGGTCCTTTGATGTTCTCAGCAGGTGGAAGATCCCCTACATTACTGTATTGTAAGATAAACTCTGTCTCGGCTCCTCTGTAAAGTTAGTTTGAGGGAACAATGTATGGTTAGGCTTAATAACATGTTTCATTTGAGTTAGGAATCATTCTGCTTAATGAATAATGGTATTGGGAACTTGCGATATTTACAAGAATATATTGGTGAAATATAAGTTTGAAAACAGAAATCTAGATAAGATTTGAATCCAGGAAGGGCATTGGGCTGTTGATTGGGATACTTAGCTTTGAATTATGTTCTGCACAGATGTCTCAGATAAATCAATATACAATGGCATAGGACCTTGTACCTTGGATGATTGCTTGTCGAAGAGATCATCCAGTCAAAAAGGGATAGTCTTTAGGATTAGGAAGATAGTCGGTATGTTAGAAAAAAGAGTGAGTATAGGATTTGGACCAAAAGTTCTTTAGCAATAGGGTTTCGGATAAAGAGTGAATGTAAATGTCAGCACATGTGAAGAGTCAGTCACAATGATGAACTGGGGAAAATATGTAGGAAAGCAGATATCAATAGAGACATTAGGAAATCAGGAAAATATAAAGTGAGTGATAGGATTAGTCATTTTCAACAGGGTTGAGGTTGAATATATTATCTTAAGAAGAAACAAATATGTAGTCACCAATAGGATTGATTTGAGAGCGTTAGGCAACCTGGATATGGATGTGTTTAGTAATCCATGCTCACTTTCCATTTAGGCTTTGGTGAAAGGTTAATAAAATAGGTACTTGTTACTTACTGTTTTTCTGTATGCTTAACAAAACACTGTTGAAGTCTTGAGGACTGTTTGCTAATCTTGTTTCCAGAATGTGCTGTCCCCAACTGCCAAACTGCAAATGTATACCCTCACCCGTTTGCACGCAAACCACCCACTTGCCCTGACCCATCAATAAACTTCCCTCCCTGCCCTCTCCAAGGAAAGCATATAAGCTCTGCTTAAGCTGTTCTCATTGCTCTCTGCTCTATTCAAGTGAGCTCTGAGCCCCAGAATGCTGGACCCATAATAAACCATTTACTGTTGCTTGAGACATTCCTCTGGTGGTCTCTTCCCCTGATGCTTGCCCGACCTTTACATCTGGAGGCACGAGCAAGATCCGGCAGGGGCGGATGAAAGATCCCCAAGGGGCTCTTTTCAGGGTAAGTAAGGGAACTCTTTTTGGTTTTAGGTTTCAGGTTAGGGCTTGGCAAAATGGCTATTGGTGATGAGCGTGAGCTCTCTCTGACAGAGGCTGACATACGTGTCACAGAGCCACAGGCCACGTCCCTGGGGGATGCCCCAGAGGACTCAGGAAATCGAGGAACAATAGTCTCCTTGACTCAGTGATATTTTGCTTCGGATTCAGTATTGCCAGCCCATCAGGTTTTGCCGGCTACTCAGTCCTGGCCTCAGTATTGGACGTCCATTGCCTGTCTTTATTGTCTTGTCTTGTCAGTGTAGTGTGTGATTTCTTTCACTGTTTGTGTATCTCTCATTTTGGGACAGAGCACTTCAACACCTCTCTTCCTGACCCTTGATCACTGGACCAAAGTCTGTGCAAGGCCCAGAATCTTTCTTTTTCAGTAAATTGCTGGACCTGGCAGACCCTCTGTGCCTCAGAATGACCCACCTTTGGAGTTGGATAGCCCCTAGAAACATCTACTTCCCACTAATTTGAAACGTCAGAGATTTTGTCTTTCAACCGGGGCCACATAGACATCCAGATCAACAGCCATATATCTTAACTTTGCAGGACCTCTGCAAATCTCCTCCTGCATGGGTGAAGCCTTTCTTTGTCTCTGCGCCCACTCCTACTCCTTCCACCATGATTCTATCTCACAAACCCTCTGCTCTTTCTCCTCCAACCTCTGTTCTCCCTGAGTCTCAAGACTCTACTGGACTCTCCTACCCTTCTTATCCGCTGCCGTCGTCCACCAACCCCCAACAACCTCTAAGTGATTCCTTTGCTGCTGACTCAGCCTCTCCGCCATTGGAGAAAGCTAGGCCGGCCCAGCGCCCACCAGATGACTCCCCCTTGTCACACACACAGCCCCTCCTTCCCTGGAGAAAGCTGGCCCGGCTAAAAGAACTCAAAGAACTCCCTGGCGTTTTCACACCTGCCTACTTGGGATGACTGCCAACAAATCCTAGGGATTCTTTTCATGACAGAGGAACGAGAGAGAAACTTTCTGGAAGCTGGAAAAAAATATCCTCGGACCAGATGGGTGACCAACACAACTTCCCAACATAATCAAAGCCGGCTTACCCTTGAACTGACCCAACTGGGACCCCGACACCTTTGAAGGTAGGGAGCATCTGTCCACTTATTGCCGGGCCCTAATAGTGGGTTTCCAACCGGCCGCTAGCCAACCAAATAATTTGGCCAAGGTAAGAGAGATTATTCAAGGGCCTGATGAATATCCCTCTATGTTTCTAGAGAGAATTATGGAGGCGTATAGGAGATATACTCCTTTCGATCTTCAGGCAGAGGATCAAAAGACATATGTCATGATGGCCTTCATTGGGCAAGCTGATCTGGATATTAAAAGAAAGTTACAATACTTAGATGGATTACAAGATATGACTTTGAGAGATTTACTCAGGGTAGCCGAGAAAGTATCCTATAAGAGAGAAACAGAGAGAACGAAAGGGAGCAAAAGGGAGGATGACAGATGAAAAAGACAGATGAAGGTATTAACTAAGGTCCTGGTCACAACAATAAATAGGCCAGAAATAAAGAAACAGGGAGACAAGAAACGATACCTGGGTCCCCACCAGAGGCCACCCTTGGCCTCAGATCAATGTGCCTACTGTAAAGAAAAAGGACACTGAGCCAAAAAGTGCCCTAGAAAGAGACAGCCACGCCAGACAGCCTTTCTGACTCTGGAGGTTGACTGAGAATGTCGGGGCTCAGATCCCTTCCCCGAGCTCAGGGTAACTTTTGAAGTGAAGGGGACCCCATAAACTTTGAAGTGGATACAGCAGCAGTATACTCAGCCCTTAAGGCCCCACTGGGCCCTCTATCAAATAAAAGGTCTCTAGTTCAAAGGGCTAACAGCAGTAAATATCAGACTTAGACAACTAAGAGGACCATGGACATGGGGAAAGGAAAAATCCAACATTCCTTCCTAGTAATCCCAGAATGCCTGGCCCCATTGATGGGCAGAGATCTGCTCAGTAAGCTCCGGGCCAAAACAACTTTTAACCCCGAAGGCCCCAAAATGAAATTTCTAAATCCTTCATTAAAAACTCCTATAGTCATGGCTTTATAAATGTCAGTCAAAGATGAACATCCACTTTTCACACACCCCAAGAATGATCAAACAGGCAAGCTACCCCAGAAATGGATAACAGATTACCCAGATGCCTGGGCAAAAATTGTTGGGTTAGGACTAGCCATGAAACAACCTCCAAGAACAGTGGAGTTAAAAACCTCAGCCTCCCCAATCAATGTCAAACAACATCCTCTGAGCAAAAATGCTAAAGATGGGTTAAGGCCCCATATTCAGAAATATCTGGCTTTAGGGTCCTAAGGCCCTGTCAATCGGCTGGAACACTCCCCTGCTACCAGTAAAAAATCCAGGAACTGGGGACTATCCCCGTTCAAGACCTAAGAGAGATCAACAACAGAGTGCAGGACATTCACCCCACGGTAAATAATTTGTACAATCTGCTTATCACTCTGAACCCTGAGTAGAAATGGTATGGACATAAAGATGCTATCTTTTGCATGCCTCTGCATAAAGACAGTCAGTTTCTGTTTGCTTTTGAGTGGGTAGACCCAGAAACCGGAACGTATGGTAAACTAACATGGACTAGACTCCCACAGGGGTTCAAAAACTCCCCCACTCTCTTTGATGAAGCCCTCCACAGAGATGTCAACAACTTCAGAACTATGCACCCAGAAGTCACCCAGCTTCAATACGTGGATGACCTGCTACTGCAGCCAACACCAAGGAAAACTGTGAGTCTGGGAACCAAGCACTATTATGTAAGCTTGCTCAACTCGGGTATAGAGCTTCTTCCAAAAAACCCCAAATTTGCCAGCAAGAAGTAGTCTTCCTGGGCTATTCCCTTAGAGGTGGTAAACATTGGCTCACTGAGCCCAGAAAACAAACGGTTGTGCAGATACCCCCCCCCCAGCAGCAGACAACACAAAGAGTTTCTTGGGACTACTGGGTTTTGCAGGTTATGGATTCCTGTGTTTGTGTCCTTAACTTCTCCTTTATACCCACTGTTAAAGGGAGATGCCCAATTCCAATGGACCCCTGAGCACCAGCAAGCTTTTGATAACATCTTACGACACTGGCACTGAAGTCCTCAACTTCACTGAGCCAAGCCTGCAATTTCAGAAAGCCCTACACTACGTTAAAAATGTACATCAATTCACACACCTTGGTCCAAAGAAACTGCAGGCATTCCTGAAGGATCAAGAACAGAGTTTTCCACTAACCGACTCACAGCGAAAGGACATAACTGAATGGGTAACAAAACCCTGTCCGTTCTGTCAATAGAACAATTACCCTTCCAAACTTCCTGTAGGAAAGCGCCTATGAGCAACCAGACCAGGAAATTCTGGGAAGTGGACTTTACTGAAATTTAGCCAGCAAGGTATGGACTTCAATATCTCCTAGTGTTTGTAGATATATTTTCAGGATGGATTGAAGCCTTCCCCACAAAAAAAAAGGCACAAATGGTGGTAGAAAATCCTGAAAGATATTTTTCTATGATACGGCCTACCTAAGGTAATAGGGTCTGATAATGGACCGGCGTTCATGGCCCAGGTAAGTAAGGGGTTAGCCAGGATCCTGGGGATAAATTGGAAGTTACATTGTGCTTATAGACCGCAGAGCTCAGGACAGGTTAAAAAAATTAATAGAACCATTAAAGAGACCTTAACAAAATTAAGCTTAGAGAGGGCATCAAAGATTGGACTATGCTCCTGCCTTATGCACTGTTTCATGCAAGAAATACTCCCTCTGTTTCTTTGTGTAACCTCACCTCCTATAAAATTCTCTATGGGGCCCCTCCTCCAGTAAGGACCTAACCACAACTCTAAGACCTACCGATCCCTTCCACACCCCCTTGCTTGACAAACTTAAAGCTATTGAAAGAACTCAGGGATACCTGTCAAAACAGCTGGCCACTGCCTACCAACCTGGTGAAGAGGAGACTCCACATCGATATCAAAAAAGAGACTTCATCTACATAAGATGACATCAGGTGTCATCCCTGGAACCCCGCTGGACAGGACCATACCAGGTGCTAATTATAAAACCTACAGTGGTAAAGGTAGACGGAATCACTTCCTGGATCCTAATTCTCATCTCAAGCCTGTGCCCTGTCCAGACACTGGCTTGAAAGTGGAAAAGACTGGTTACCCTTTCAAATTGCATATTTGCCATGTGGATAAGGCTATAGACTCTCCCCTTGGCCACCACTAGTCCTAACCATCATCAGCCCATTCAGCAGCGATGGCTGATCACAAATCCAATTAGACAAGAAGTATGGTCTGTCTCACATACAGCCCCCTTAGGGACCTGGTGGCCAACTCTCCACCCAGATATTTGTCAGCTGGGTATACGTCTTTCCAATTGGGATATCTCTGATGAAGAGGATCCCACTAAAATTCCATTAAATTTCTCCCGTACCATAGATAATGGAAACAAACATTATGGATGTAGGAACACGCAAGCCTGATGCAGGTTGGCTAGCCTAGATTACTATGTTTGCCCGGTGGACTATCAAAGCCACAAACAACCACGGCTGTGTGGGGGAAAAGCCGTCTTCTTCCGTAAGTCATGGGGATGTGAGCATACAGGGGCTGCCTGGTGGAACCCAAACTCCTCATCAAATTCAGTTCACAGCATTGGCCATATTACCAATTAGACAACCAAAACCGATGGCCCCCAGAGGGGTCTCTAGATCCTCAAATTCTGTGTGACTATTTCAACTTCGGCAAGTGATCAAAAGGATTGAAGAAAATTCCCCTATGTGTAGGCCTTTTCCCTCCTTTGCTCACATCACGAAATATGTTTCTCCAATAGATCCTTCTGCTCCAGATTCTCTGCTGTCACTCTCACATCAACAACCTGATTTCTCCCCTCCAATTACTAGATCAAAACCCCAAACCTCCTCTGGTTCTCAGACCATTGCCCCCATGCTGAGGCAGCAGGTACTGAGGTACCCTTCCACCCACTCACTCCTCTCTTCTCCTGTCAGTGCCCACACCGGGTCCCACCAGGTCCTCTTACCAGCTAACCCAAAGCTCAAACCAGCTGAGGAGTGCCCTCAGACGCCTATCCAAGATGTAATGAAAATGGCCTTTAAAGTTGCTTTGTCATCACTAAAAACAGGTTACTAAGAATTTAAAGTCCCTCACAGGCTTTTTAGATACTCATTCCCGTCTTCCCATCTGCTCTACCTGTTCTACTGCTCAAGTTTTGTTGCCAGGAAAATCCCAAACCCTTTTCCCATTATTCTTTTATATCTCTTTTTCCTCATTCTCAGAACCACAGAACTGCTCTCACCCCCCGCCTTCCCCGTCTTCCCCTCTGTACCAGGCCCACAGAAAAATCTTAAATGGCCTTCTCCAGAAGTCTTCATCGTGGCTGACTTTAGGACTTTCAGCAACAGAGTCTTTATAAAAGAGTTCAGTGTAGATAAACTTCCTCTTTTCGTGTTGCTCTGTTATACTTGGCCACTGGCTGGAAAAATCAGCCCTTCTAAGCTAGACACCCCCTTACTAGTTTTTCACAAAATATGTGAACAAGGCCTCTGGCCTTGAGCTGAGGCTTCCAGAGATGGCTACATTTCCAAGATAAAGAAGTTACCAACTGGGCTCCATGGTAACAGCTGGCAGGGAGAAAATAAAAGAGAAGAAAAAAGCTCTCCCCCTCCCAGGTGTCCTTAATAAGTTATCTTTCCCAGAGAAGAGGAAAATAAAAACAGAACCAAAAACTGCTTTTTGTGAACTTCTGCAGACTGTGAATTTCTGAGTCTTTTCCCTTACATGTTGGGTACAAAATTCTGAAACTACCTAAACTTGGGATTCAGGGGATTAATTGATTACAACAGAAGCAATGCCCTCTATATCCGGTTGCAACCAAATAGGACTGTTTCCCTATCTTTGGTGCTATCTTAGGTGCCTTGCCTTGTCCATACCTACAACAGTATAATTCTATATACTTAAACATTGTCAGATGTGATTAATTATGTAATGGTGCAGATGTTTCCCCGAGTGCTCTATCATGAGGCAGGATCATTTAAATTTCAAATAGGGGGGCATACAACCCGGTTCCACTGGCAACCTGTATCCTTCACTTTAGCCATCCTATGAAGAATAGTAGTTGCTGCAGAGAAGGGCACAGGAACCACTGCCCTAATCCATGGGACACAACAAATGACCCAATTAGAAGCAGCAATAGACCAAAACTTAAAGATATTAAAAAACCACCATCACAGCTTTACAAGAATCTTTAACCTCTCTCTCTGAAGTTGTTTTACAGAACAGGCGAGGGTTCGACCTCCTCTTCATGAGAGAAGGGGCCTTTGTCCTGCATTGAGGGAAGAATGTTGTTATTATGCCTACCATACTGAGTTGTAAAAGAATCTATGATTAAATTAAGAAGACGCATTGAAGAGCATCAACAAGAGAGAGAGGCCCAAAAAGGGTGGTTTGAGTCTTGGTTCACAGAGTCCCCCTGGGTAACTATGCTTTTATCAGCCCTGGCCGGTCCATTAATAATCCTCACATTTGCTAACTGTAGGACCCTGTTTGCTCAACCGTGTAGTTTCCTTTCTCCAAGCTCAAATTGGACAAGTTAAACTTATGGTAATCAGAAATCAATATACCACACTAGCAGACATAAAATGTGACATCCTCAATGATCACTATTATGATTTAATGTAACCAAAGAAAGTGGGGAATGAAAGGTAAATAACATAGGTAATTGTCACTTCCAGTTTTACGGTATGCTTAACAAAACACTGTTGATATCTTGAGAACTGTTCGCTAATCTTGTTCCCTGAATGTTCTGTACCAACTGCAAAACTGCAGAATGTACTCCCTCACCCATTTGCACGCAACTGCCCACTCGCCCTGACCCATCAATAATCTTCCCTCCCTGCCCTCTCCAAGGAAAGTATATAAGCTCTGCTTAAGCTGTTCTCAGGGCTCTCTGCTCTATTCAAGGGAGCTCTGAGCCCCAGCATGTTGGACCCCCATAAACTTTTGGCTGTTGCATTAGACAGTCCCTGGTAGTCTCTTCCTCCGATGCTCGCCTGACATTTACATTGGTAAAATAATAAGTGTGACCATTGCTTCTGTGTCGAAATGTACAAATTATTATTGGGGGTACAAATAGGTGTACCCTGTGATATGAATATAGAGATAATGCATGAATAGACAATACTGTGAATAAATAATATAATGGATTCCAAATTTAATAATGGATTCAATTGATATCTGAAAATATAAAGGAAATCTTATATTGATATACATACATTCATTCCAACCAGTAAAACATCTAAACGTTATATTAGGATTATGATTTATCATGAAGAGTGTGTGAGTTTTCCTTCAAAATTGATTATGGAAGTTGAAAATAATGTGTTTGGAAAGAAGTCTCATGAAAAGACCAGACAAGAAACCTGGAGGAATCCATGTGTTCTGAAGCAGGAAGTTATTGAAAGTGAAACAAATGCCTATAAGTTTGCTAACTTGTGGATGAAATATATATCTTATGATGTGCATAAATTGAAGAAATAGTAATGTAGCAGTGTTGAATAAAAATGAATGTCAAAATACACATCATGTCCCATAGTAATCTACTTGCATTGATGTTAAACTGGGTCAGTTACTGTACAAATTTAGTATTTGTATGCAACGTTAACTAAAGTTAGTTTTCAGTACTGGTAACAAATATGTATTTCAGGTGGATGAATATTTCTGAGAATAATCTTGTGAATACGTGATTATAAATCCATACACATGAACATGAATGAATTTAGGGAGTGTATATAAGACACATATATTTCATATTTTGAAAAATCTGGAGAGTATATATATACAAAAAACACACATGCAGAGACATTAAATTACCAATATATATGCCAATCGAAATTTATCATGAAATATATATCATCCACAGACGAAAAAATATTTCTTTTACTGAACATGGATTTATGTTTAATGTTGTTCAACTAGGAAGCTCACCCATAGGTTGAATTTTAAGATCCAACAGGGTTTAGGAGGAGTGATCTCTTCTCATAATTTGTATCTGCCAAGTCAGCCACCTCACAAGAATGTACATGTGATACCAGGTAGGATTCTATATGTGCATTTAAAAATACATGTTCTGAATAGGCTACAGGGAAAGGGAGACAGGAATTTATATATTTATTAACTTTAAAAACACAAGGAGAACTATTTCAATTAAAAATTAACTAGATTTATAACACCTACCCTTCATAATGCAAATGGCAAGTCCAAATATACACCATGCCTCCTTTGAACTGCTTGTATTTCTATTCTGTTTGGGTTAGTTTTCTCCATCATATTAGGATTAGCAGTCAGAGTCTAGTAGTTTATGAGTTAGTGTCAGGGATTAAGTATTTCGAATGGAAAATTGGAAAATGAATCCAATGTGTATGCATATATGTGCTACACAAAAATCTTCCCACTCTCATCCACAACAATGCCTTGACATTAACTTCGCCCCAAGTAAGACATAATTAGAGGAGAAGAGTTAGAAAATCTGTGAATGCATATGTGGAATGGAATATACTCAGGATTTCACAAACTTGGAAGTGGTAGAGCAGTTTCCAAAAGTAAGGCACATGGTAAACACTCCACAAACATGGAGTTCTGCTGGCCTAAAGACTTCTTGATAAACTGCCTCTGAGGTTGGGCACTTGAAATATATGTTGTTGTCAGTAGCTTTAGCTTACTTTCTAGTGAGACCATCAAAGCTGGGTCTGCATCTATGTGACCTGGAGGACATTGTTTCTAATTTTCCAATGAACATGAGGCAGCAGTGCGAATACTCTCTTTGTAGTTAAACTATGGCCACTGGGAGCTAAGTGACTCACCGTGTGAACTGTGAAGCCATTTGGTCCTCCTCCACTTTTCGTGGTGGTTCTTGCTGCTGCACTGGGACTTTGGTATTTTCTTCATGAAATACAAGGAGATCAACTGGGACACAGTCCTGGAGGGAGTTCTGTCACGTGTGGAGGTCATGGTCTGCATGTTAATGCACCAACCAGGATTCTATCCCACATGGGTTGCCCCTTTGTCCATAGCAACCTGATTCTGAACATTGCCTTGAAATCTCCCTATACAAAAAGATGCCTTTACATGGAAGGTTCTGCTGGCTGTACCATGTCATTCACAGGCCATTTGGAAGCCAGTGGCAGATCCACATGGCCCCACCACACATTTTATCACACACCTTCACACCACTGCTCTAGGCCCACTAATTTGCAGGCTCCAACTTACTGGCATCTCTGTTCTACACAATTTTCAAGAAACCTAGTCAGTCAAGGCACTGTCTGATACACTCATGATTAGCAATAGGACATCCAAAGATTCTCCAGTGCCACCTGGTCATGGGAATTCCAAAAATTTCATGGTGTTTATCTAGCCATTTTTTTGAGGATGAAGTTGGAGGAACTGTGGTTTTCAAAAACCATTAAATGTTGAGGAAGCTCATTTCAATGAAACTCTGGAGAACTCTCATAGGCAAGGCTTCCCAAAGAGTTGTCAAAAGGTCACATGAAGCCAGTCCAATTGAAGTCTACAATGTGAGGTACATGTGTGTTTTGACTCTCAGCTATGGCTGCCAAGACTTTAAGAAGAAAATCATGGATTATCTTGGCTGAGATTCCCAGTGCTCTGTGGCCTTGATCTAAGTTTATAAGGGCTACTCTCATGTGTGGGCTCCTAAAATCCCAACAAAGCTCATGGCAATACTTCTCTGAGGTCAGTTTCAGAATTCAGTCTCTATAGGGATTCACACTAGAGTTCAAGCCCAGGTGGACCCAGTGATTTCTTCCAATCGCCACACAAATGACCAAAATTTAAACGAAAACACTCCCATATGGCCCTCATCTTTTCCACATAGACACTCATCATAACCTCTAGCTGGAGGTTTCTATGAGGGGCGCTGGACAAGACAGTGTCCAAAATAAGCTCCCTTGCCCGTCATTTGCCTAAAGTCAGGGTGGCCTGGAAACCCTTCCTCTGAACCAGGAGTGATCAAATAGGCCTACCATTATTACTGTTCCACTTCTCCAATTTGAGGCCTACTGACTGTGGGGTTTAGATTCTTCATGTGGATTGGGGTCATGAGAAAACCCAAGCACCAATGGGCTAGACTCTGAAGGGCTTTGAAAAACTCATTTGACCCAAAGGATTCCTATTCTCACCTTATGGAGGTCAGGAAACTTACAGAGGAAGGCGAGAGACTTCATCCATAATGAGTACTCTTTTGGCCATTTTGGTTTTGGATGCACACATGGCATCTTTCTTTAGATCCATCAGGTGCTGAGAATCTAAGCCACAGCCTCACACAGGGCCAACAGGCTGATTCAGACACATCCCTTTCGAAATCAATTACTCAAAAAGGGACAGGTGATGCCCATTCATTTACATTAGAGAACTGTTTTATTCAGGCTTCACAACGGGGTGGCCTTAGGCAAAGACCTTCCTGACATTCAGTGCTATAGAACAATAGGTAAGCAAAAGTCCCAAAGCAGGGTTTCTCCACTGAGACTTTCCTGGTAACATTGATATCTGAGTTTTCTGAGATTCTCGCCATTCCCTTCAGCTATCCAGTACATGGCCAAGTCACAGAGCTTGGAGGTGGTACCTATCTTGGTCACAAAATCATGAGCCTATTCTGGAGAGTGGCCAGAATTCAGGAAGAAAACAGGAACTTAGGAAGATTTCAGGTCTTGCCCACAAATAAGGCAACCCTCTGTCCTTTTATAAATTGGGCAGCGTGAATGTTGGGAAGCTTTCTCCTAGACAGGACACATCCATTGATGCATTTTCTTTTGTAATGTCTACACCCACGGACACAGTGGGATACACAGACATAGAAACACTTGCCTTGTCAAATGACTTAATAGAAACAGTCCACTCCAAACCAAACAAACCAACTTTCCTACCTATTCTCAGAACATGAGACAAAACCACAAACCCACACTCATTCCCACAAATGCACCTCCTTCCCCCAAGAAGGTCTGTTACTAACCGGAGTGTCCTCTGCCTGGTGAGCCATTCTTTGTTCACCCGAAATGGCCTGTCTGTTCTCAAATCTGGACTCCTTGGCCCACTCTGTGAAGTTGTCAGGAGCCAGCTTTGAGCCGCCACTACCTGCATTCTCACTGAAGACACCTCTTCAGATTTTTTCTGTCATTTGACCATCTTCACATCTGTAAGTACCAAGAAAGACTGACTCTTTCCATGATAAATCCAAAAAAGTGAGATCTCTGTGACTGTTACTGGGCCTGACCCTGGGTGCCTGGTTTCCGGGATCCCAAGTTCAGAGAGTTCCATCACAAAGAAGTGAGGTAGGTCACTTCCTTCATGAACTGAATGAGCTCACAGCCTTGGAAAACACTTTGTCCTAACAGTTTCTTCCTAAGGTCCCATGAGATGGAGGCTGCCCCTACTTCCTGTGACACTTTCACAAGTTAGAATGGTATATCAACAATAGGTACTGGGAGAGAGATCTCCACACAGGGTTGGTTTGGTCCATTTTGTCTACATTAAAATGTGAGAGGCTTATTCAGACACATCTCTTCATCCTGACCAGGTTGTTTGCCATGGAAAATGACTTTTGCTCTCTCAGGTCCTTCATAGCATTCTATATCTTCTTCAGGGATAATTTCTGCATGGATCTTTGAGATTCTCAGCAGGTGGAAGATCCCCTATATTCCTGGATTGTAAGACCAACTCTATCCCTGCACTGCTGTAAAGTTAGATTGAGGGAACAGTGTATGGTTAATGTTAATATCATGTTCTATTTGCGTTAGGAATCATTCTGCTGGATGAATAACGGTATTGGGAACCTGAGATATTTACAAGAATATATAGGTGAAATATAAGTATGGAAACAGAAATCTAGGGAAGACTTGAAGCCAAGTAGGACTTTGGGCCCTTGAGTAGCATACTTTGCTTTGAATTATATTCTGCACAGATGTCTCAGATAAATTGATATACAAAGAAATAGGATCGTATACACTAGATGATTGAATAACATACAGAATATCCAATAAAAAAGGGATAGTCTGTAGGATTAGCAAGATAGTCAGTAGGTTTAGAAAGAAGAATGAGTATAGGATTTGTACCAAAAGTTCTTTACAAATAAGGTTTCGGGTAGAGAGTGAATGTAAATGTCAGCACATGTAAAGAGTCAGTCACAATGACGAATTGGGGAAAATATGTAGGAAAGCAGATATAAATAGAGACATTAGGAAGTCAGTAAAAGTATGAAGTGTGTAATTTGTTTAGACATTTTCAACGGTTTGAGTCTGAATATATAACCTTAGGCAGAAACTAATATGTTGTCACAAATTGGATTGACTTTTGAGAGCATTAGGTAACCAGGCCATGGATGTTTTTATTAATCCATGCTCACTTTTTATTTAGGCTTTGGTAAAATCATAAGTGTGACCTTTGCATTTTGTGTCCAGAATATTATTGTGATAAAATGTATATGTAGATCAGGTGACTTGAGTATTTCTTCCACCATTTCTGTAGCAATATTTTGTAGATGTATAAATTACTATTGAGGGTACAAATAGGTGTACCCTGTGTCTATGAATATGCAGATAATGCATGAATAAACCATACTGTGTGTAAATAATATAACTTGCTCTACTTTAAATAATGGATTGAATTGATATCTGAAAATATAAAAGAAATCTCATATTGATATACAATCATTCACTGCAACCAGTTATACATCTAATGGTAATATTATGGTTGTGGTTTATCCTGAAAGGTGTGTGAGTTTTGTTTCAAAAGTGATTATGGAAATCAACAATAATGTGTTTGGAAAGAAGTCTCATGAAAAGAATAGTCAAGAAACCTGTAAGAATACATGTGTTCTCAAGAAGGAAGTGATTGAACATTATATATCATACTATATATAATGTGCATAAACTGCAGAAATAGTAATGTACCAATGTTGAATAAAAATGAACATCAAAATACACATCATGTCCCATAGGAATCTAATTGCATTGATGTTAATCTGGGTCAGTTACTGTAGAAATATTAGGATTTTTATCCACCATTCACTGAAGTTACTTTTCAGTACTAGGAAAAAAGTATGTATTTAAGTTGGATGAATATTTCTGAGAATAATCTTGTGAAAATTTGATTATAAATCCACATAAATCACAAAACATTATAAACACAAAAGTCACATGGACATTAAAATCTAGCAATATATATGCCAATTTAAATCCATCTTGAAATATATATCATCCACTGATCCAAAACTATTTATTTAATGAACTTGTATTTATGTATAATGTTGTTCACCTAGGAAGCTCCCCCATAGATTGAATTTTCTGTTCCAAATCAGTGTTTAGGAGGAGTGATCTCCTAAATGTGTATGCAAATATGTGCTACACAAAAATCTTCCCACTCTCATCCAGAACAATGCCTTGATATTACCTTCACCCCAAGTAAGACACAGTTGGAGGACATGAGTTAGAAAATCTGTGAATACATATCTGGAATGTAAAATGGTCAGGAGTTCACAACCTTGCAGGTTGTAGAGGAGTTTCCAAAAGTAAAGGACAGGCTTGATAGACCCAACCTGATCTTTTATTAGAATTGGGAGCCATCTTGCCAGAAAGCCATGAAAAGATAATTTGGGCTTTACTATAAATTACTGCAAATTCTGAACCTGCTTGGAATGCCTGTCCGTGCCTTGAACTCATCCATGCCTGGCTCTCTGACCAGATAACAGTGCTCTCTGAAACATTAGTGACACCTAATAAATATTGGCCTTCCCAGGCCAGACAACGACCCTCTCTGAGTCTCTAATGGTCCTCATAATTTCTGATGTTGGGGCCAGCAAAAAAAATGTAAACTACCATCAGTGTGATGCTTTCAAAGTTCTGTTATCTGTAACCCCCTTTTTGTGTAACTTTCTGGGCTATATAGCTGGGCTGTAGGAAAGGTGGTGTTGCTGTCTTGTTCCCGCCATTTTTGGAGGGAGAGGCAGCCTGGCCAGTTTTAATAATAAGCCTGCCTTAATTTGATTTTAATTGGAGTCACTGGTCTTTTCTTGCATCCTATTCCAACATTTTGGAGTTCCCCAGTGAGATGACCCTGCCCGACCAGATCACAAGACCAGACTGCTGAAAATTCTGAAGCTGGCCTTCCCTCCAGGGCTACGGGCTGGGGAGCCACTCTAGGGGGT
This sequence comes from Callospermophilus lateralis, assembly GCF_048772815.1. NCBI lineage: Eukaryota > Metazoa > Chordata > Mammalia > Rodentia > Sciuridae > Callospermophilus > Callospermophilus lateralis. The sequence continues at coordinate 205,984 of NW_027510929.1, forward strand.
GCACAACTTGAGATGTTCCAAGGCCTTGGAGTGAGCCGTCGGTCTGGGGAGCACTGCAGTGAACCACCGCACTGAAACTATTAGCAAGTACCTGGTGGAGGAGGCCTCCATAGGTAAGTGGCACCTTGATAACATCTTATATCTGGTTAAGGGAGATCTCTTCTAATGACAGAGAGGTGGCCTGGGGAGGCTCACATTCACTCCTGTCCAGGATAGTAATGAGAATCGTTCTGTCCTCTGTTCCGTTCTGTAGGGAATTCCTCTGGAAGGTTAGAGAGGTGCCGAGGGACACGCATGCGCTCCTACCCCAGAGCTTTAGCAAGACGTTGAATTGCTCATCTGTTTTTCTGTTTTGGCACCGGGATTCTGTTTTTTTGTTTTTTTTTTTTTTTTTTTTTTTTTGTGTGTGTGTGTGTGTGTGTTTTGTTCTGTGTTCTATATGTTTTTTGTTTTTGTGCGTTTTGTTTTGTGATTTCTGTGATAAAATCTTAAGGATATTGAACGTGAAAATGGGTAACAAAGCAAGTAAGCCTGACACCCCTTTGGACTGTGTTTTAAGGAACTGTGATGAACTTTACCACCATTTGTTAAGCAGAATGAGAGAAGGCCCTAGCTGGCTGCCTGGAGCACACCCAGTGCAGATGGTAATGCCTGCTGGGGAATGAAGAACTGAGTATCTCCCAGTATCTGCCGAAGCCCTGTTGCTTCAGGGAATTCCCTCCTTCGTTCCCTGCACTGCAAGGATAATGCCACCTCTGTCTTCTTAAAAAAAGAGAAAAACAAAAAGGGGACACTAAATGCAGTAAAGTCGCCATGGAGACACTTTATTTTATATTTCAGGTAGCTCCTCTGTGAAAACATTTGGTCCCCTTGTGGGGACATCTGTGGTGCCACTGGAGAAGGAGATTTTTCTCTTATTTGCTCTGTTTTAAAGGGTTCTGTCTGTCAGCCATTGTCTGGAGTTCATTTCTGTCTGTCTTGTGCCTTTTTTCTAGCCCTTTAAGACATGTGCAATAATGTGTTAATATTATAAATTGTTTCTTGGAAATGATCTTAGCTGAATGTGTGTCTAAATGATGATGTTTCATTGTACCAATCTGGTATCTGAATGGGTTTTTGAAGCATTCCACAATCTTGCAGTTAAAAGTCGGGTTTAGGTATTTGTTTAGTTCATGGTTTCAGATAATTCATGCCAGAGAACTTAAATACTTAGGATGGAAAATAAAGAACTCTACTTCCAAGTTGGCAAGTAACTTCCCAATCATTCAGTCTTTTTTTCACCAATTTTAAATTAGGTAGCCTGGGAAAATGTCACTGTGTGTACCAGTGCATTAATTTGGACAAGGATACTAAATCATAGTATGATATCTGTTGACAAAACAACTTGTAAAGATATAAAATTTTGTGAATTGTATCTTAAACTTGTATCATAATTTTCAACATCCTAACATGAAAATTATGGTTAAAATACCTTAGGCCTAAGGTTTCTGCTCAGAATAGCCTTTTTTCCTTCTTCTTCCAGACCTCAGCCAGGACTTATTTTGAAATGCAAATGAAAGAAGCCTGTAAGCTTAGTAGGAGACTTATTTGAGGCCTAAGGGAAAAAAAAGGTAAATTGTATGGTATTTACCAATTACTGGCCAGTCATTTTTCTAGGACTCATAATTTTTTCCTTAGGTTCTTTATTTATTTTTTGAGCTCATGATTTTGCTCCTACAGACCTAGGTTAATGTTTTTCTGATCAGTAATATCTTTGACCAACTGTGGAATTTTTAAATCATTGCAATGGAGATTTCACCTGTGAAAAGCTACAAGGCCTTCACTTTTATTATGTGTGCACAATTTGTTATGTGTTGTATGTTTATATATATATATATATATATATATATATATATATATATATATATATATCCATATATCATATATATGATACACAAATTAACTTATATAAGGAGCACTCATATTAAAAAGAACTCATAAAAACAATTTTAAAAAGTGGATCCAAAGATCTTTAATTCACGTGATTTAAATGTTTCAATTTAAATTGGGTAAACAGATAAATATAAATGTCTTTAAATTTAAGCTTACAAGTTTTTCTAGGTGTTCAAAAATCTAATAAACTATTAATGTCTACAAAAGGTCTAATATGCCTTTGTTCCAGGACTTTTCTTTCAATCAAAAAAATGGTTTACAGTGTTCAAAAAATTTGTCTAATATTTTTATAAATAAGTAAAGTAAATTTGATATGGGATTACTCATTCATGAGTACTTTTGTTTGATATCTGATTGATATACTAAGGTCTGTATAAGTTTGTACTAAAGTCTGTATAAGATTGTAAAAATCAGTCATGTGTAAAAGAGACAAAAATTTCTTAAACATAAGTTTACCCATAACATTAAGTTTATTAAGATTTAAATTTTCTAGAGCAAGCAACCATAAAAATTAAACAAATGTTTAAATAAGAACTGTTATTTTAGAGCACTGTACTGCCATTTCTTTAAAAGCTAAACTTGGTTAATGTAGAAACTTCAATGCAATTGTGATGCTATTAATGTGCTCATATTTTCCAGTTATACAACTCTATAAGGTAGAAACTTTAAAAGAGCATTATATCAAGCAGGTGTTCTGAAGTTGTATGGTAAATAAAATATATATTGGGGATTTATTTACCTGTTATCAATAATATATGTAAAGTTTTATGTTACTTTTTACATTGTGGAACAATTTAAATGTATTTTTATGTTAATGAGACCCTAATCTATGTAAAGGTTAAAATCTTTCAGCCGTACTTTAATTCATGTTTTAAATGTGATATCATATGGTGTGAGCTAATGTTCATGTGACCTCAAACAATTTATGTAAACTTTGTAAAATGATATTTAAAAAAAAGATCAGCTTGAGAACTAAAGCATTTAAGATTTATAAGGAGCCCTGCTTACCTGAGATAAGACTCTTTGTCCCATCTTACTACATGTGAGAATGACTACGAAAGCAGTAGGTCAGATTTTATTTCATTTAAAGTTATGTTCAAATTTTTTTTTTCTGTCAAGATTACTAGGATCTCAAAAAGGTGATATAAAATATAACTCACCAAAAAATTCAGGGTAGCTATTACATGAACTAAGTATTTTTACTCTTGTTAAAAAATTTTATTTTTTAATTTCTTTTTAAGTGATCTAAAGATTCCCTGTTGGTGTTTTACAGAAGTGTTGCTTTAAGAACACAACATGGGTTAATTTAAGAAAATAAGTCATCAACTACAAGACAGACAGAATAATAAGATCCCAATTAATAAAATATAAATAATTATAAACTTATAGACATTAAAGTGCAGTACTCTTAATATATGGCTGTTAAAATTTATTTGCTGGTTGTTTCAGATTAGGATTGAAAATTAAAGTTAAATGAAAAGGGCCAAAAAAAAAACAATATTTGACTCTTGCCCTTTGAGTCAGTCTGAATCCAGGGAACAGGGGACTTCTCTATGAGCTTTGCAACTCTGGGCCACATAACCTCCCGATCAGGGAGATTAATGAGACCACTGGAGAACAGAAAGCCAATCAGTGCATTTGCTACAAAGAGGAGAGTCCTCAGGAAAGGGAGACATCCCTGATGCTTCTGAGGGAAGCCACATGGTCAAGCAAGACCTGAACCCACCTAGCTCAAATTGCACTAGCAGAACTGAGAAGCTGCTCTCAAGTTTCCCAAGGAATGACTCCCATAAAAGCTCAGCTGACTGCTAACAATAGATAGAAACAAAAGTCATTTGACTGCTTCATCTTAAACACTTAGCAAAGACAGTTAAAACCAAAATACAGCCATTCCTGGGCATTTTAAATAATAATAATAATAATAATAATAATAATAATAATAATAATAATATTTTAAGGTATACACTTTATGTTAGCCTCCCAAAATAAGTAAAACTGTTGGCTACAAAGACTATCAAGAGGAGCTGCCAGAGGCAGAAGTTTTTAGTTTAAGGCCTACAGATATTCCTAACCTACAGGTAGGCTTGGTGTTTGCTAGTACGATTATCCAGCCCTGAGTAACAGAATTAAATGTTTCTCTATTAGACACAGAGGTCATACTACTGAAAGGATTTTGCAAAATCAGATGACATTAAATTATTAAACTGTATATTATGGGGAGGGGCAACTGTAACACTTAAAGTTAAATATTAAGTTGACAGTCCTGATAATTGGGGATATTAAAGACTGGTGAGGGTACTTCATATAGTGACATGATCCAGCTACTGCAACATTTATTCAATACTCATGTTTTTTGTTTCTCTCATAGAAGAACCCATCCCCAGATGACTTTACAACCTGTTCTTCCTCAACAAGACTTCAAAAAGAACTGACTTCTAAAAGGCAACTCATATTCCTCAACTGACTTCAAAAAGGCAACTCATGTCTCTCACGCCATGCACACTCATGTCACCCTCTCTCAGCTGAGAAGAAGGCAAAATGAGAGACGACTCTCCACTTACACCAATGGAGCCCAAAATAAATAGACTATCAATATAAGTAATTAATTAAGTCAGGTAATATCAGGGAGACTGGTTTTCGGTGAGTTCTAAAAATTTGGAGACTGTTAACTGAGGGATTAAAATTTCCTCAGTGCTTTTCCACTAACCTATCAAGGATTACAAAGGGACACATAAGAAAAGGGGGGAATGATAGACCCAACCTTATCTTTTATTAAAATTGGGAGCCATCTTGCAACAAAACCATGAAAAAATCATTTTGGCTTTACTGTAAATTACTGCAAATTCTGAACCTGCTTGGAATGACTGCCCGTGCCTTAAACTCACCCGTGCATGGCTCTCTGACCAGATAGCAGCCCTCTCTGAAACTTTGTCACACCTCATAAATATTGGCCTTCTGTGGCCAGACAATGACCCTCTCTGAGGCTCTAATGGTCCTCATAAATTTTGATGTTGGGGCTAGCAAAAAAAAAAAAAAATGTAAACTCCCATTAGTGTGATGCTTGTCAGAGTTCTGTTATCTGTTACCCCATTTTTGTGTAACTTTCTGGGCTGCAAACCTGGGCTGTAGTAAAGGTGGGGTTGCTCTCTTGCTCCCGCAATCTTTGGAGGGAGAGGCAGCCCAGCCAGTGGAAATAATAAGCTTACTTTAATTTGATTTTAACTGGAGTCAGTGTTCTTTTCTTACATCCTGGTCTAAGAGGTAAACACTCCACAAACATAGAGCTCTGCCGGCCTAAAGACTTCTTGAGAAACTGCCTCTGAGGTTGGGTACTTTAAATATATTTTGTTGTCAGAAGGTTTAGCTTCTTTTTTATTGAGACCATCAAAGCTGGGTCTGCATCTATGTGAATGGAGAGCATGGTTTCTTATTTTCCAATGAACATGAGGCAGCAGTGCTGAATTCTCTCTTGGTAGGTAAACTGTGGCCACGGGGGGCTAAGTGTCTCCCCGTGTGGACTGTGAAGCCATTTGATCATCCTCCATTTTTGTGGTGTTTCTTGGTGCTGCACTGGGAGTTTGGTATTTGCTTCACGAAATACAAGGAGTTCAACTGGGACACAGTGCTGGAGGGAGTTCTTTCACGTGTGGTGGGTCAGGAACTGCAGGAGAATGCACCAACCAGGCTTCTATTTCACACAGCTTTTTCCTTGACCATACCAACCTGATTCTGAACATTGCCTTGAAACCTCTCCATATAATAAGATGCCTTTACATGTAAGGTTCTGCTGGATGCACCATGGCAGCCAAAATGCATTTGGAAGTCAATTGGAAATCCACATGGCCCCACCTCAGATATTTTATCACACACCTGCACACCACTGCTCTGGGCCCACTACTCAGCATTCTCAACTTACTGGCATCTCTGTTCTTCACCATTATCATGAAATCCAGTCAATCAAGGCACTGTCTGGTACACTCATGATCAGCAACAGGAGATCCAAAGGTTCTCCAGTGCCACCTGGTCATGGGAGTTTCAAAAATTTCAGGGTATTTATCTAGCCACTTTTCAAGGATGAAGTTGGAGAAACTGTGGGTTTCAATTCATTCAGGAACCATTTAATGTTGAGGAACCTCATTTCAATGAATGCTCTGGAGAACTCTCAAAGGCAAGGCTTCCCAAAGAGTAGCCAAATAGTCACATGAAGCCCAGCCCATTGAGGTCTACAATGTGAGGTCCATGTGTGTTTTGACTCTCAACTATGCCTGTCAAGTCTTTCATAATAAAATCATGTGATATCCTGGCTGAGATTCCAAGTGATCAGTCGAAAGCCACCCTTGGCCTAGATTTCAGTTTCCAATGGCGACTCTCATGCGTGGCCTTCTAAAATCGCAACACAATTCATGACAATACTTCTCTGAGGTCAGTTCCAGAACTCAGTCTCTAAGGTGAATCATACCAAAGTTCTAGCCCTGGTGGATCCAGTCATTTCTTCCAACCACTACACAAATGAACACAATTAAAACCAAAACACTCCCACATGGTCCTCACCTTCTTCCATATAGACACTCATTATAACCTCTGGCTGGAGGTTTCCATGAGGGGCGCAGCACAAGACAGTATCCAAAACAAGCTTCCTTATCCCTTATTTGCTTAAAGTCAGCTGGGCCTGGACACCATTCCTGTGAACCAGGAGTGATAAAATAAGCCTGGCCTTAATACTGCTCTGCTTCTCCAATTTGAGGCCTACTGACTGTCAGGTATAGATTCTTAATGTGATTTAAAGTAATGAAAAAACCCAAGTTCATATGGGCTAGCCTCTGCAGGGCTTTGAAGAACTCATTTGACCCAAAGGATCCCTAGTCTCATTTGATGGAGATCAGAAACCTATCAGAGTAAGGCAAGATACTTCATACACAATTACTGATATTTTTGCCATTTTGGTTTTGGAAGCACACATGGGATCTTTCTTTAGTTCCATCAGGTGCTGAGAATCTAAGCCACTGCCTCACACAGGGCCAAGTGGCTGATTCAGACACATCCCTTTCCAAAGCAATTAAGCAAAGATACACAGGTGATGCCCATTCATTTCCATTTGAAAACAGTTTTCTTCAGGCTTCACAAATTGGTGGCCTGAGGCAGAGACCTTCCTGACTCTCAGAGCAACAGAAAAATAGGTAAGCAAAAGGCCCAAAGCAGGGTTTCTCTACTGAGACTTTCTTTGTCACACTGATATCTGAGTTTTCTGAGATGCTTGCTATTCCCTTCAGCTATCCAGTATATGGCAATGTCACAGAGCTTGGAGGTGGTACATATCTTGGACACAAAACCATGAGCCTACTCTGGAGAGTGGCCAGAATTCAGGAAGAAAACAGGAACTTCGGAAGATAGTAGGTGTTGCCCGTCCCTAAAGCAACCTGCAGTCCACTCATAAATTGGGCAGGATGAATGTTGGCAAGCTTTCTACTAGACAGGACACATCCATTGATGCATTATCTTTTATAATGTCTACAACCACGGACACAGTGGGATACACAGGCATACAAACAATCACCTTGTCAAATGACTTACTATAAACAGTCCACTCTAAAGCAAACAAACCGCCTTTCTTACCTATTCTCAGAACATGAGACATAACCACAAAATCACAACCACACCCACAACGACACCTCCTTTATTCAAGTAGGTCTGTGACTAATTGGAATGTACTCTGACTGATGGGCCATACTATGTTTCCTTGAAATGGCCTGTCCTTCTCAGATCTGGTCACCTTGGCCAACACTGTGAAGTTTTCAGGAGCCAGTGGTGAGCCACTACCTGCTTTCTCATGAAATTCCCCTTTTTAGAGCTCTCTTGGCATTTGGCAATCCTCAAATCAGTAGGTACCAAGGAAGACTTACTCTGTCCTTGGTTATTCCAAACAACTGAGCCCACTGGGCAAGAAACTGGGACTGACTCTGGGTGCCTGGCTTCCTGGATCCCAAGTTCAGAGAGATCCGTCATCAAGGAAGAGAGGTAGGTCACCTCATTCAGGAACTGAATGAGGTTACTGCTGTGGCAACCACTTTGTCCTAACAATTGCTTTCAAGGGTCCCATGAGATGGTGGCTGCCCCTACCTCCTGTGACACTTTCACAAGTTAGAATGGTATATCAACCATTGGCACCTGGGAACAGCTCTCCACACAGGCCTGGTTTGGTCCATCTTCTCGACATTAAGAAGAGAGAAGCTGTTTCAGACACAACCCTTCATCCTGACCAGGTTGTTTGCCATGGAGGATGAATTTTGCTCTCTTAGGTCCTCCATAGCTGCTTACAACTTCTCCAGGAATCATTTCTGCATGGACCTTTGAGTTTCTCAGCATGTGGAAGATCCCCTATATTCCTGTATTGTAAGAACAACTCTATCCCTGCTCTCCTGTAAAGTTAAATTGACTGAACAGTGTATGGTTAGGTTAACTAACAGGTTCGATTTGGATTAGGAATCTTTTTGCGGGATGAATAATGGTATTGGGAAACTGCGATATTTACAAGAATACATAGGTGAATTATAAGTATGAAAACAGAAATCTAGCTAAGATTTGAAGCCCAAAAGGGCATTGGGCCCTTGACTGGGATACGTAGCTTTGAATTATGTTCTGCACTGATGTGTCAGGTAAATCGATATACAATGGCTTAGGTCCTTGTACCATGGATGATTAAATGTAGAAGAGAACTTCCAGTCAAAAGGGATAGTTGGTAGGATTCGGAAGATTCTCGGTAGGTTTAGAAAGAAGAGTGAGTATAGGATTTGGACCAAATGTTGTTTAGCAATAGGGTTTCTGGTAGACAGTGAATGTTAATGTCATCACAAGTGAAGAGACAGTCACAATGATGAACTGGGGAAAATAGTTGGGAAAGCTGATATCAATAGAGACATTACAAAATCAGGCAAAGTATAAAGTGAGTGATAGGATTAGATATTTTCAACAGGGTTGAGTTTGAATATATAATTTTAGAAAGAAACAAATGTGTAGTGACCAATAGGATTGACATTTGACAGCATTAGGCAACCTGGACATGGATGTTTAGTAATCCATGCTCACTTTTCATTTAGTCTTTGCTACAATCTTAAGTGTGACCTTTGCTTTTTTTGTCCAGAATATTACTGTGATAAAACGTATATGTAGATCAGGTGACATGACTATTTTTCCACCATTTCTGGCAGCAACATATTCAAGACGTATAAATTAGTAATGGGGGTTAAAAGAGGTGTACCCTTTGTGCATATAGAGATAATGCATGAATAGACCATACTTTGAATAAATAATATATCTGGTTCCGACTTTAAATAATGGATTGAAATTATATGTGAAAAAATACAAGAAATCTTATATTGACATACAAACATTCATTCCAACCAGTTATATATCTAATGGCCACATTAAGGTTATGGTTTATCATGAAGGGTGTGTGAGTTTTGCTTCAAAAGTGATTATGGAAATCTAAAATAATGTGTTTGGAAAGAAGTCTCATGAAAAGACCAGTCAAGAAACCTGGAGGAATACATGTTTTATGAAGCAGGAAGTGATTGTGAAACAAATGCGCATAAATTTGTGAACTTGTGGATGAAATATATATATCCTATGATTTGTAAAAATTGAAGAAATAGTAATGTACCAGTGTTGAATGAAAATAAACGTCAGAATACACATCATGTCCCATACGAATCTACTTGATTGATGTTAATCTGGGTTAGTTACTGTACAAATATTAGGATTTGTAAGCACCATTTACTGAAGTTAGTTTTCAGAACTATGAAACAAATGTGTATTTCAGGAGGATGAATATTTCTGAGAATAATTTTGTGAAAAGTTTATTATAAATCCACATTTTTGAACATGAATGAATTTAGGGAGTGTATTTAAGATACATACATTTCATATTTTAAAAATCAGGACAGTATATATATATATATATATATATATATATATATATATATTCATAATTATATATATGTGTATATACATATATATGTGTGTATATATATATATATATATATATATATATATATATATATATACACACACACACAAAACACACACACAGACATTAAAATGTAGGAATATATACGCCAATCGAAGTTCATCATAAAATATATAGCATCCACAGATGCAAAAATATTTATTTTACTGAACAAGGATTTATGTATAATGTTGTTCTACTAGGAAGCTCACCCATAGTTTGAATTTTCAGTTCCAACAGCGTTTAGAGTAGTGATCTCTTCTCACAACTTGTATCTGCCAAGTCAGTCACCTCACAAAAATGAACGTGTGATACCAGGTAGGATTCTATAAAGCATATAAAAATACATGTGCTGAATAGGCTACAGAGAAAGGCAGACAGGCATTTACATATTTGTTAACTTTAACAACACATGGAGAACTATTTCAATTAAAAATTGACTAGATTTATAACACCTACCATTTATCATGAAAAAGGCAAGTCCAACTATACCCCACGCCTCCTCTGAACTGCTTGTATTTCTATTCTGTTTGGGTTGTTTTTCTCCATCATTTGGATTAGTAGACAGAGTATAGTAGGGTATGGGTTATTGTCAGGATTCAGTATTTTCAATGGTATATAGGAAAATGAATCCAATGTGTATAAAAATATATGCTACACAATTATCTTCCCACTCTCATCCAGAACAATGCCTTTACATTACCTTCACCTCAAGTAAGACACAATTAGTGTAGAAGAGTTTGAAAATCCGTGAATGCATATCTGGGGTGGAAACAGTACTAAGAAACAAATACGTATTTCAGGTGGATGAATATTTCTGAGAATAATCTTGTGAAAAGTTGATTATGAATCCACAACATAAATATGAATGAATTTAGGAAGTGTGTAATAAGACACATATTTCATATTTTGAATACTCCTGAGAGTGTATCTATATATATATATTTATATACACACACAGAGACAGACATTAAAAATTGCAATATATATGCCAAACGAAATTCACCATGAAATGTATATCATCCACAGATCCAAATATATTCATTTTACTGAACATGGATTTATGTATAATGTTGTTCAACTAGGAAGCTCACTCACATTTGAATTACCAGTTCAAGCAGCGTTTAGGAGGAGTGATCTCTTCTTCCAATTTGTATCTGCCAAGTCAGCCACCTCACAAGAATGTACGTGTGGTACCAGGTAGGATTCTATATGTGCATATAAAAATACGTGTGCTGAATAGGCTACAGAGAAAGGGGGACAGGAATTCACTTATTTGTTAACTTTAAAAACGCATCGAGAACTATTTCAACAAATAATTGACTAGATTTATAACTGCTACACTATACCATGCAAAAGGCAACTCCAACTATAAAACATACCTCATCTAAACTGCTTGTATTTCTATTATGTTTGTGTTATTTTTCTCCATCATATTAGGATTAGTAGTCAGAGTCTAATAGGGTATATGTTAGTTTCAGGGATTCAGCATTTCTAATGGAAAATAGGAAATTGAATCCAATGTGTATGCAAATATGTGCTACACAAAAATCTTCCCACTTTCATCCAGAACAATGCCTTGACATTACATTCTCCTCAAGTAAGACACAATTAGAGGATAAGAGTTAGAAAATCTGTGAATATATATCTGGAATGGAAAATACTCTGGAGTTTACAACTTTGGAGGTGGTAGAGAAGATTCTAAAAGTAAGGGACAGGGTAAACATTCCACAAACATGTAGCTCTGCTGGCCTAAATACTTTTTGAGAAACTGCCTCTAAGAGTGGGCACTTGAAGTATTTGATGTTCTGAGGAGATTTAGTTCCTTTGTAGAGAAACCATGAAAGCTGGGTCTGCATCTATGTTACTTGGAGGACATGGTTTCTTATTATCCAATGAACATGAGGCAGCAGTGCTGAATTCTCTCTTTGTAGTAAACTATGGACACTGGGGTCTAAGTGTCTTTCAGTGTGGACTGTGAAGCCAATTGGTCATCCTCCACTTTTCGTGGTGTTTCTCGCTGCTGCACTGGGAGTTTGGTATTTGCTTCAAAAAATACAAGGAGTTAAAATGGGACAGAGTGGTGGAGGGAGTTCTTTAAGGTGTGGTGAGTCAGGGTCTTCAGGAGAATGCACCAACCAAGGTTCTATCCCATGTAGATTACCCCCTTGAGAATAGCAACATGATTCTGAACATTGCAGTGAATCCTCTGCATATAACAAGATGCCTTTACATATATGGGTCTGCTGGCTGCACCATGTCAGTCACAAGCCATTTGGAAGCCAATGGCTGATCCACATGGCCGCAACACAGATGTTTTATCACACAATTGCATACCACTGCTCTAGGCCCACTACTCACCAGGCTCCAACTTACTGGCATATCTGTTCTACACCATTTTCATGAAACAAAGTCAATCAAGGCAGTGTCTGGTATACTCAGGATCAGAAACAGGACATCCAAAGTATTTCCAGTGCCAGCTGATCATGAAAATATCAAAAATTTCATGGTAATTTTCTAGCCATTTTTCACGGATGAAGTTTGAGGCTCTGAGGGATTCAATTAATTCAGGAACCATTAAATGGTGAAGAAGCTAATTTCAATGAAAGCTCTGGAGCACTCTCACAGGCAAGGTTTCCCTAAGGGTGGCCAAAATGTCACATGAAGCCAGGCCCATTGAGATCTACAATATGAGGTCCATGTGTGTTTTAAACTCAAATATGGCTGCCAAGTCTTTAAGAAAAATTGTATGTTATATCCGGGCTGAAATTCCCAATGTTCTGTGGAAATCCAACCTGGGCCTAGATCTCAGGTTCCAAGGGCGACTCTCATGTGTGGCCTCCTAAAATCCCAACACAATTCATGGCAATACTTCTCTGAGGTCAGTTAAAGAACTCAGTCTCTAAGGGGAATCACACCAGAGTTCAAGCCCAGTGGAACAGTCATCTCTTCCAACCGCCACACAAATGACCACAATTAAAACCAAAACACTCCCACATGGTCCTCATCTTTTTCCATATAGACACTCCTTATAACGTCTGGCTGGAGTTTTCAATGAGGTCCACAGCCCAAGTCAGTGTCCAAATTAAGGTCCTGTTCCCCTCATTTGTCTAACATCAAGGTGGCCTGGACACACTTCCTGTAAACCAGGAATGATCAAATAGGCCTGCCATTAATACTGCTTGGCTTTTTCAATTTGAGGCCTTCTGAATCTGTGGTTTAGATTCTTTATGTGAATTTGAGTCATGAGAAAATCCAAGCCCCTCTGCAGAGATTTGAAGAACTCATTTGGCCGAAAGGATTCCTATTCTCACTTGATGGAAGTCAGGATCCTAACAGAGGAAGGTAAAAGAATTCATTCACAATGAGTGAATATTTGCCATTTTGGTTTTGGATGCACACATTTGATCTTTCTTTTGATCCATCAGGTGCTGAGAATCTAAGCCACAGCCTCACACAGGGCCAAGAGGATGATTCAGACACATCTTTTTCCAAAGCAATTAAGCAAAGAGACACAGGTGATGCCCTTCATTTCCATTTGAAAAATGTTTTCCTCAGGCTTCCCAAAGGGGTGCCCAGAGGCAAAGACATCCTGAGATTCAAGGCAACAGAACAATAGGTTAGCAAAAGGCCCAAAGTAGGGTTTCTCCACTGAGACTTTCCTGGTCACACTGATATCTGTGTTTTCTGAAATGCTGGCCATTCCCTTCAGATATCCAGTACATGGCCATGTGACAGAGATTGGAGGTGGTACATATCTTGGACACAAACCCAAGAGCCTATTCTGAAGAGTTGTCAGAATTCAGAAAGAAAACAGGGACTTAATAAGGTAGTAGGTGTTGCCTATCCATATGGAAACCACACTCCATTCATTAATTGGGCAGGATGAATGCTGGGAAGCTTTCTACTATAGGGGACACATGCATTGATGCATTCTCTTTTCTAATGTATACAACCACGGACACAGTGGGATACACAGACATAGAAACACTCACCTTGTAAAACGACTTACTAGAAACAGTTCACTGCAAACCAAAGAAACCTCCTTTCCTACCTATTCTCAGAACAGAGACAAAACCACACACCCACACTCAAAAAGACACCTCCTTCCCCCAAGTAGGGCTGTGATTATCCGGAGTGTCCTCTGACAGGTTTGCCATACTATGTTCCCCGGTAATGGTCTGTCCTGTCTCAGATCTGGTCTCCTTGTACAACTCTGTAAAGCAGTCAGGAGCCAGCGGTGAGCCACTACCTGCTTAGTCAGGAAAGGCCCGTGTTCATATCTTTCCTGGCATTTGGCCATCCTCACATCAGTCAGTACCAAGAAGACTGACTCTGTCCTTGGTGATTCCAAACAAATGAGACCACTTGGACTGGGACTGGGACTGGCTCTGTTGCTTGGTTTCCTTGGTCCCAAGTTCAGAAAGTTCCATCAACAAGGAAGTGAGGTAGGTCACTTCCTTTAAGAACTGAATGAGGTCACTGCCTTGGCAACCACTTTGTCCTAACAGTTGCTTCCAAGGGTCCCATGAGATGGAGGCTGCCCCTACTTCCTTTGGCACTTTCACAACTTAGAATGGTATATCAACCTTAGGCACCCGAGAACAGCTCTCCACACAAGCCTGGTTTGGTCCATCTTCTCTACAGTAAGAAGATAGAGGCTGATTCAGACAAAACCCTTCATCCTGACCAGGTTGTTTGCCATGGAAAATGACTTTTTGTCTCTCAGGTCCTTCATTGCTGCCTACATCTTCTCCAGGGATCATTTCTGCATGGACCTTTGAGGTTCTTAACAGATAGAGCATCCCCTACACTCCTGTATTGTAAGAACAATCTGTCTCTGCTCTTCTGTAAAGTTAGATTGAGTGAACAGTGTATGGTTAGGGTTAATTTCATGTTCGATTTGGGTTAGGAATCATTCTGCTGGATTAATAATGGTATTGGGAACCTGTGATATTTATAAGAATATCGAGGTTAAACATATGTATGAAAACAGAAATTAAAGTAAGATTTGAATCCCAGAAGGGCATTGGGCAATTGATTGGGATATTTAGCTTTGAATTACTATCTGCACACATGTCTCAAATAAATCAATATACAATGGCAGAGGAACTTGAACCTTGGATGATTGAATGCTGAAGAGAACATCCAGTCAAAAGGGATTGTCGGTAGGATTAAGAAGATAGTCGCAGTTATTAATATGGTATTATGTAAAAATGTGGATGTGTAACCGATGTGATTCTGCAACTTGTATTTGGGGTAAAAATGGGAGCTGATAACCCATTTGAATCAAATGTATGGAAGATGATATGCCATGAGCTTTGTAATGTTTTGAACAACCAATAAAAAAAAATTAAAAAAAAAAAGAAGATAGTCGTTATGTTTAGCAAGTAGAGTTAGTATAGGATATGTAACAAAAGTTCTTTAGCAATTTTTTTCGGGCAGTGAGTGAATATAAATGTCAGCACATATGAAGAAATCAGACACAATGATGAACTGGGGAAAATTTGTAGAAAAGCAGATATCAATAGAGACATTAGGAAATCAGGCAAAGTATAAAGTGAGTGATAGAATAAGACATTTTCAACAAGGTTGAGATTGAATATCTAATCTTAGGAAGAAACAAATATGTAGGTCACCAATAGGATTGACATTTGAGAGCATTAGGCAACATGGACATGGATATTGTTAGTAATCCATGTTCACTTTACATTTAGGCTTTGGTACAATCCTAAGTGGGACCTTTGCATTTTGTTTCCAGAATATTACTGTGATAAAATGTATATGTAGATCAGATGACATGATTTTTTCTTCCACCATTTCTAGGAGCAGTATTTTGAAAACGTATAAATTAGCATTGGGGGTAAAAAGAGGTGTACCCTGTTTTTATGAATATACAGATAATGCATGAATAGACCTTAATTTCAATAAATAATACAACTTGTTCCACTTTAAATAATGGATTGAATTGATATCTGAAAATATATAAGAAATCTTATATTGATATGCAATCATTCATGACAACCAGTTATACACCTAATGTTAATATTAGGGTACGATTTATCATGAAGTTTGTGTGAGTTTTGCTTCAAATGTGATTATGGAAATCGAAAATAATGTGTTTGGAAAGAAGTCTCATGAAAATGCCAGTCAAGGAACACCGAGGAATTCATGAGTTCTGAAGCAGGAAGTGATTGAAATTGAAAAAAATGACGATAAATTTCCTTACTTGTGGATGAAATATTATAATATGATGTGAATAAACTGAAGAAATAGTAATGTACCAGTGCTGAATAAAAATGAACATCAAAATACACATCATGTCCCACAGGAATCTTCTCGCATTGATGTTAAACTGTGTCAGTTACTGTAGAAATATTAGGATTTCTTTGCACCATTCACCAAAGTTAGTTTTCTTTTTTTAAATTTTTATTTATGCTTGTTCAAAACATTACATAGTTCTTGATATATCATATTCCACACTGTGATTCAAGTGGGTTATGAACTCCCATTTTTACCCCATAAACAGATTGCAGAATCACATCAGTTACACATCCATTGATTTACATATTGCCATACTAGTGTCTGTCGTATTCTGCTGCCTTTCCTAACCTCTACTATCCCCCTCCCCTTACCTCCCCTCTCCTCTTCTCTCTCTACCTCTTTACTGTAATTCATTTCTCCCCCTTGTATAATTTTTTCCTTTCCCTCACCTCCTCTTGTATGTAATTTTGTATAACCCTGAGGGTCTCCTTTTATTTCCATGCAATTTCCCTTCTCTCTCCCTTTCCCTTCCTCCTCTCATCCCTGTTTAATGTTAATTTTCTTCTCATTCTATTCATCCCTACTCTGTTCTTAGTTAATCTCTTTATATCAAAAAGACATTTGGCATTTGGTTTTAGGGATTGGCTAGCTTCACTTAGCATAATCTGCTCTAATGCCATCCATTTCTCTGTAAAAATTTTGTCATTTTTTAATGCAGAGTAATACTCCATTGTGTATAAATGCCTCATTTTTTATCCATTCATCTATGGAAGTGCATCTAGGTTGGTTCCACAGTCTTGCTATTGTAAATTTTGCTGCTATGAACATCAATGTAGCAGTGTCCCTGTAGCATTTTTTTTAGGTCTTTAGGGAATAGACTGAGAAGGGGAATACCTGGGTCAAATGGTGGTTCCATTCCCACCTCTACAAGAAATCTCCATACTGCTTTCCAATTTGGCTGCACCAATTTGCAGTCCCACCAGCAATGTACAAGTGTACCCTTTTCTCCACATCCTCGCCAGCACTTGTTGTTGTTTGAGTTCATAATAAATATCTGGAATGGAAATTGCTCAGGAGTTCACAACCTTGAAGGTGGTAGAGGAGTTTCCAAAAGTAAGGGACAGGGTAAATACCACAAACATGGAGCTGTGTCGGCCTTAAGACTTCTTGAGAAAATGCCTCTGAGGTTGGGCACTTGAAATATATGTTGTTGTCAGGAGCTTTAGCTTCCTTTGTAGTGAGACCATCAAAGCTGAGTCTGCATCTATGTGACCTGGACGACATGTTTTTTTTTATTTTCCTATGAACACGAGGCAGCAGTACTGAATTCTCTCTTTGTAGGCAAACTGGGGCTACTGGGGGCTAAGTGTCTCCCCATGTGGACTGTGAAGCCATTTGATCATCCTTCACATTTAATCATGTTATTTGATGCTGCACTGAAAGTTTGGTATTTACTTTATGAAATAAAGGAGTTTAACTGTGATACAGTGCTGCAGGGAGTTCTGTCATGTGTGGTGGTCAGGATCGGCAGGAGAATGTACCAAGAAGGCTTCTATCACACATAGTTGCCCCCTTGACCATAGCAACATGATTCTGAACATTGCCCTGAAACCTCTCCATACAACAAGATGCCTTTACATCCAAAGGTCTGCTAGCTGCACCATGTCAGTCACAAACCATTTATAAGCCAATGGCAGATCCACGTGGCCCCACCACAGATGTTTTTTCACACACCTACACTCTACTGCTCTTGGCCCACTACTCAGCAGGCTCCAACTTACTGGCATATCTTTTCTACACCATTATCATGAAACTCAGTCAAACCAGGCACTGTCTTGTATACTCATGATAAGCAACAGGACATCAAATGGTTTTCAAGTGCCAGCTGGTCATGGAAATTTCAAACATTTCATGGTATTTTCTAGCCATTTTTCAAGGATGAAGTTGGAGTTACTGTGGGTTTCAATTCATTCAGGAACCATTAAATATTGAGGAATCTCATTTCAATGGAAGCTCTAGAGAACTCTCACAGGCAAGTCTTCTGAAAGAGTGGCCCAAGGTCACATAAAGCCAGCCACATTGAGGTCTACAATGTGAGGTCCATGTGTGTTTTGACTCTCAACTATTGCTGCCAAGTCTTTCAGAATATAATCAAGTGATATCCTCGCTGAGATTCCCAGTGCTCTGTGGAAAGCCACCCTGGGCCTAGATCTCAGTTTCCAAGGGTGACTCTCATGCGTGGCCTCCGAAAATTCCAACACAATTCATGGCAATACTTCTCTAAGGTCAGTTTCAGAACTCAGTCTCCAAGGGGAATCCCACAAGAGTTGAAACCCAGGTGGACGCAGTCATCTTTTCCCACCGCCACACAAATGACAACAATGAAAACCAAAACACTCTCACATGGCCCTCATGTTCTTCCATATAGACACTAATCATAACCTCTGGCTAGAAGTTTCCATGAGGGGCGCAGACCAAGACACTGTCCAAAATAAGCTCCCTTTCCCCTCATTTGCCGAAAGTCAGGGTGGCCTACACACCCTTCCTGTGAACCAGAACTGATCAAATAGGCATGGCGTTAATACTGTCATGCTTTTCCAATTTGAGGCCTACTGACTGTCAGGTATAGATTCTTTATGTGATTTGGAGTCATCAGAAAACCCAAGCACTTCTGCAGGGGTTCAAAGAACTCTTTTGAACTAAAGGATCCTGATTCTTACTTGATGAAGGTCAGGAATCTAATAGAGGAAGGCAAGAGACTCATTTGCCATTTCTGTTTTGAATGCACACATGGAATCTATCTTTTGATGCATCAGGTGCTGAGAATCTAAGCCACAACCTCACACAGAACCAAGAGGCTGATTCAGACACATCCTTTTACAAAGCAATTAAGCAAAGAGCCACAGGTGATGCCCATTCATTTTCATTTGAAAACTGTTTTCTTCAGGCTTCACAAAGGGGTGGATAGAGGCAAAGACCTTCCTGACATTTAGGGCAACAGAAGAACAGGTAAGCAAAAGACACAAAGCAGGGTTTCTCCACTGAGACTTTCCTGGTCACACTGATATCTGAGTTTTCTGAGATGCTTGACATTCACTTCAGCTATCAAGTACATGGCCATGTCACAGAGCTTGGAGGTGGTATATATCTTGGACACAAAACCATGAGCCTATTCTGGAGAGTGGCCAGAATTCAGGAAGAAAACAGGATCTTAGGAAGATAGAAGGTTTTGCCCATCCAGAAGGCAAGCCGCAGTCCATTAATCAATTGGGCAGGATGAATGCTGGGAAGCTTTCTACTAGACAGGACACATCCATTAATTCATTCTCTTTTCTAATGTCTACAACCACAGACACAGTGGGATACACAGACATAGAAACACTTACATGTCAAACGACTTACTAGAAACAGTCCAATCCAAACCAAACAAACCACATTTCCTACCTATTCTCAGAACATGTGACAAAACCACAAAACCACAACCACTCCCACAAAGGCACCTCCTTCCCCCAAGTAGGTCTGTGACTATCCAGAGTGTCCTCTGACTGGTGGGCCATAAAATGTTCTCCCGAAATGTCCTGTCCTGACTCAGATCTGGTCTCTTTGGCAAACTTTGTGAAGTTGTCAGGAGCCAGCGGTGAGCCACTACCTGCTTTCTCAGAAAAGGTCCCTCTTCAGAGCTCTTCTGGCCTTTGGCCATCCTCACATAGGTAGGTACCAAGAAAGACTGACCCTGTCCTTGGTAAAACTGAACAAGTGAGCCCACTGGGACTGGGACTGAGACTGGCTCTGGGTACCTGTCTTCATGGATCCCAAATTCAGAGAATTCCTTCACCAAGGAAGTGACGTAGGTCACTTCCTTCAGGAACTGAATTAGGTTACTGCCTTGTCAACCAATTTGTCCTAACAGTTGCTTCCAAAGTCCAATGAGTTGGAGGCTGCCCCTTCTTCCAGTGAAACTTTCACAAGTTTGCATGGTATATCAACCATAGGCACCCAAAAAAAGCTCTCCAGATAGGCCTGGTTTGGTCCATCTTCTATACATTAAGAAAAGAAATGTTGATTCAGACACATCCCTTCATGCTAACCAGGTTGTTTGTCATGGAAGATGACTTTTGCTCTCTGACGTCATTCATAGCTGCCTACATTTAATCCAGGGATCATTTCTTTAATGACCTTGGAGGTTCTCAGCAAGTGGAAGATCCCCTAATTTCTGTATTGAAAGACCAACTCTGTCCCTGCTCTTCAGTAAAGATAGATCCAGAGAACAGTGTATGGTCAGGGTTAATAACATGTTCCATTTGGGTTAGGAATCATTCTGCGGGATGAATTATGGTATTGGGAACGTGCGATATTTATAAGAATATAAGTGAAATATAAGTATGAAAACAGACATCTAGGTAATATTTGAAGCCCAGAATTGCATTGGACCCTTGGCTGGGATTCTTAGCTTTGAATTATATTCTGCACAGATGTCTCAGATAAATCAATATACAATGGCATAATTCCTTGTACCTTGGTTGATTGAATGTTGAAGAGAACATCCAGTCAAAAAGAAATAATTTGTAGGATTAGTAAGATTGTTGGTAGGTTTTGAAAGAAGAGTGAGTATAAGATTTGGATGAAAAGATCTTTAGCAATAGGGTTTCGGATAGAGAGTGAATGTAATTGTCAGCACATGTGGAGAGTCTGTCAAAAGGATGAACTGGGGAAAAAAGTAGGAATGCAGATATCAATTGACATTAGGATATCAGGCAAAGTATAAAGTGAGTGATAGAATTATACATTTTCAACAGGGTTGAGTTTGAATATATAATCTTAGGAAGAAACAAACATGTAGTCACCAATAGGATGAACTTTTGAGAGCATTAGGCAATATGGACATGGATGTTTTCCGTAATCCATGCTCACTTTTCATTTAGGCTTTGGTACAAACATAAGTTTGACCTCTTCTTTCTGTGTGCAGAATATTACTGTGGTAAAATGTATATGTAGATCAGGTGACATGAGTATTTCTTCCACCATTTCTGAGAGCAATATTTTGAAGACGTATCAATTATTTTTGGAGGTAAAAATGGTGTACACTGTGTCTATAATTATAGAGATAATGCATGAATAGACCATACTGTAAAGAAATATTATAACTGGTTCTAACTTTAAATAATGGATTGAATTGATATCTGAAAATATACAGAAAATCTTACATTGATATACAATCCTTCATTCCAACCAGTAATATATATAATGGTTATATCAGCATTATGGTTTTTCATGAAGAATGTGTGAGTTTTGCTTCAAAAGTGATTATGGAAATCGGAAATAATGTGTTTGGAAAGAAGTCTCATGAAAAGACCAGTCAAGAAACCTGGAGGAATACATGTGTTTTGAAGCAGAAAGTGATTGAAAGTGAAACAAATGCCTATAAATTTGTGAACTTGTGGATCAAATATATATACTATGATGTGCGTAAACTGAAGAAATAGTAATGTACCACTGTTACATAAAAATGAACGTCAAAATACACATCATGTCCTCTCCCACAGGAATCTACTTGCATTGATGTTAAACTGGGTCAGTTATTGTAGAAATATTAGGATAATGCCGCAGTCTTGCTGGGCACAATCAGCAGCCACTTGTCAAAAGAAACTAACTTTATTTTTAGAACCACACATGCCAAACAAAACAGCCTCTCAGGAAAAAACCTTCAGAGCCCCAACTGCCACCACTGGCTTCCCAAAACCTCTCCCTCCCACAGGAGCCTCTCTCCGCCTCCCACAATACTCCTGCTCTTGAGGGCGATTGGCTGGGTCATGTGGGCGGAGTCAAAAAAAGTCCCCCAATGAGCAGTTTTGTGGTCTGAAAGGGCAGGAAAACAGCCCATTGAGCATCACCGCAGAGGAGCCAATCAGCTAGGTGTTGCTGGGGCCGCTGTGAGCCAATAATCAGCCGGCAGCTGGAAGTTTGCTGGCAGCAGGAATTTTGCTGGGGCCCCTTCGGCTGTGGCTCTCAACATCTTCGCCTCTCTGTTTAAACAACACGCATGTGGCTTAGGGACCGTGCCTGCCTTAGGTTGTCCAATAGTACATATGGTCTTTACCCGTTAAGTTGGTACCATTGCAATTGGATCTTACCCGTCACTGACTACCCGTCCAGTATAGAGCCACACATGTGGAGAGGTCTTTGTACCAGCGGGGGTGGGTGAGGTTCTTTGCCTCACCTCTGTTGGCCCCCCAAATTTTAGCTGGACGATCATGACACGCAGAAGGGAGGAAGATACACCAAGCCAATTGATGGCTCCTTTTGGAAAAATTGTACCACCAATGAAATAATCAGCAAATATACCCCAACACTACCACAAGTCGCTGCACCAACAGATAGTTCACAATGCATTTAGGTGAGTTCACAATGTGTCCAGGCAAGTTCTGCAAGCAGTACAGGGATGGCTATTGCAGAAGCTGTAGATTGGTATTATCTTTGATTTCACCTGCACTGGGATGAAGATAGGAACTCTGGCAATAATGTCTAAAGAAAAAAATTATGTAATATTCCAGAAGGCACTAAAACCAAAAAAAAAAAATATGTAACATTCCAGAAGGCACATCAAAAACCAAAGTGGCCCAAAAAGCAGTCATTGAGGATGAAGTCTCTCACTTTCCTCTGTAAGGTTCCTGACCTCCATAAAATGAGAATAGGGATTTATTGGGTCAAATGAGTTCTTCAAAACCCTGCAGAGTGTAGCCAATGGGTTATTGGGTTTTTTCATTACTCCAATTCACATCAAGAATCTATACTCCACAGACAGTAGGCCTCAAATTGGAGAAGCAGAGCAGTATTAAAGTCAGGGTTATTTGATCACTCATGGTTCACAGAATGGGTGTCCAGGCCACCCTGACTTTAGGCAAATGAGAGGAAAGGGAGATTATTTTGGACACTGTCTTGGGCTGTGCCCCTCAAGGAAACGTC
The DNA here is from genome assembly GCF_048772815.1 of Callospermophilus lateralis. Classification (NCBI taxonomy): domain Eukaryota; kingdom Metazoa; phylum Chordata; class Mammalia; order Rodentia; family Sciuridae; genus Callospermophilus; species Callospermophilus lateralis. Next base: position 229,145 of record NW_027510929.1, read on the forward strand.
AAGCCAGAGGTTATGATGAGTGTCTATATGGAAGAAGATGAGGGCCATTTGGGAGTGTTTTGGTTTTCATTGTGGTCATTTATGTGGCAGTCGGAAAAGATGACTGGGTCCACCAGGGCTTGAACTCTGGTGTGATTCCTCTTAGAGACTGAGTTCTGGAACTGACCTCAGAGAAGTATTGCCATGATTTGTGTTGGGATTTTAGGCGGCCACCCATGAAAGTCGCCCTTTGAAACTGAGATCTAGGCCCGGGGTGGCTTTCCACAGAGCACTGGGAATCTCAGACAGAATATCATATGATGTTATTTTGAAATACTTGCCAGACATAGTTGAGAGTCAAAACACACATGGACCTCACATTGTAGACCTCAATTGGCCTGGCTTCATGTGACTATTTGGCCACTCTTTGGAAAGCCTTGCCTGTGAGAGTTCTCCAGAACTTTCATTGAAATGAGCTTCCTCAACATTGAATGATTCCTGAAAGAATTGAAACCCACAATGCCTCCAACTTCATCCTTGTAAAATGGCTAGATAAATACCATGAAATTTTTGAAATTCGCATGATGAGGTGGCACTGGAGAACCTTTGATGTCCTGTTGCTGATCATTAGTGTACCAGACAGTGCCTTGATTGATTGGGTATAATGAAAGTGGTGTAGAACAGAGATGCCGGTTAGATGGAGACTGCGGAGTAGTTGGCCCAGAGTTGTGGTGTGCAGGTGTGTGATAAAATATTTATGGTGGTGCCATGTGGATCTGCCATTGACTTCCAAATGGCTTTTAGCTAACATGGTGCACCCAGCAGACCCTTATATGCAAAGGCATCTTGTTATATGGAGAGGTTTCAGGGAAATGTTCAGAATCAGGTTGCTATGGTCAAGGGGGCAAGCTATGTGGGATAGAAGCCGGGTTAGTGAGTTCTCCTGGAGACTCTGACCCAGCACATGTCACAGAACTCCCTCCAACACTGTGTCCCAGTTGAACTCCTTGTATTTCTTGAAGCAAATACCAAACTCCCAGTTCAGCACCAAGAAACACCATGAAAATTGGAGGATGACTAAATGGCTTCACAGTCCACATGGTTAGACACTTTGGCCCACTGGACTCTGTTTACCTACAAAGAGAGAATTCAGCACTGCTGCCTCAGGTTCATTGGAAAATAAGAAACCATGTTCTCCAAGTCACATAGATTCAGACCCAGCTTTGATGGTTTCACTACAAATGAAGACAAAGCTCCTGACAACAATATATATTTCAAGTGCCACACCTCAGAGGCAGATTCTCCAGAAGTCTTTTTTTCCAGCAGAGCTCCATGGTTGTGGAGTGTTTACCCAATCCCTTACTTCTGGAAACTCCTCTACCTGCTCCCAGGTTGAGAACTCCTGAGAATTTTCCATTCCAGATATGTATTCACAGATTTTCTAACTCTTCTTCTCTAATTGTGTCTCACTTGGGGCAAAGGTAATGTCAAGGCATTGTTCTAGGTGAGAGTGGGAAGATTATTGTGTAGCACATATTTGCATACACATTGGATACATTATCCTATTTTCCATTTGCAATACTGAATTTCTGACACTAACCCATACCCTACTAGATTATGACTAATATCCTAAAATGATGGAGAAAAAGAAACCTAACAGAATAGAAATACAGGCCTTTTGTAGGAGGCATGGTGTATACTTGGATTTTCCTTTTCCTTTATCAAGGATATGTGTTATAAATCTAGTCAACTTTTCATTGTAATATTTCTCCATGAGTTTTCAAAGTTAACACATATGTAAATTCCTGTCTCCTTTTCTCTGTAGCCTCTTTAGAACATGTATATTTTTATGCATATATAGACTCCTACCTGGTAACACACGTAAATTCTTGTGATCTCACTAACTTTGGAATATACAAATTATGAGAATAGATCACTTCCCCTAAATACTGATGGAACTGAAAATTCAAACTATGGGTGAGCTTCCTAGTGAACAACATCATACATAAATCCATGTTCAGTAAAATGAATATTTTTAGATATGTGGATGATATATATTTCATGATAAATTTCGATTGGCATATATATTGCTACATTTTATTGTTGTGTGTGTGTGTGTGTATATATATATATATATATATATATATATATATATATATATATACCAGATTTTCCAGATTTTCCAAAATATGAAATACATGTGTCTTATTATACACTCCCTAAATTCATTCAAGTTCATGTATGCGATTTAAAATCAACATTTTACATGATTATCATCAGTCTGGCTGGGCACAATTCAGGAGCCAATTGTCAAAAGAAACAAACTTTATTTTTAGAACCACACAAGCCAAACAAAACAGCTTCTCAGGAAAAATCCTCAGAGCCCAACTGCCACCACAGTCTTCCCACAAGCCTCTACCTCAACCACAAGCCTCCTCCTTTTGAGGCCAATTGGCTGGGTCACATGGGCGGAGCCAAAAAAGTCCACCAATGAGCAGCTCCGTTGTCTGAAAGGGCAGGGAAACATCCCATTGAGCATCACCACAGAGGAGCCAATCAGCTAGATGTTGCTGGGGCCGCTGTGGAGCCAATCATCAGCCGGCAGCTGGAAGTTTGCTGGCAGCTGGAGGTTTCCTGGGGCTCCTTTGGCTGTGGCTCTCAACATCTCCCCCTCTCTGTTTAAACAACGAGTATGTGGCTTAGGGACCATGCCTGCCTTAGGTTGTGCAGTAGTACATATGGTATTTACTGGAGACCCTTGGCTGTGGCTATCAACAGGATTTGTATGTACCATTCACTGAAGTTAGTTTTCAGTACTAGGAAACAAATATGTATTTCAGGTGGATAAATATTTCTGAGAAAAATCTTGTGAAAAGTTGATTATAAATCCACATACTTGAACATAAATGAATTTAGGGAGTGTAAATAAGATACATATATTTCATATTTTGAAAAATCTGGAGAGAGAGTGTGTGTGTGTGTGTGTGTGTGTATACACACACAGACACATACAGATATTAAAATGTAGCAACATATATGCAAATCTAAATTCACTATGAAATATACATCAATCACAGATCCAAAAATATTCAATTTTCTTAACAGGGATTTATGTATAATGTTTTTCTACTAGGAAGCTCACCCATTATTTGAATTATCAATTCCAACAGCGTTTAGGAGGAGTGATGTCTTCTCACAAATTGTATCTCCCAAGTCAGTCACCTCACAAGAATGTAGGTGTGACACCAGGTAGGATTTGATATGTGCATATAAAAATACATGTGCTGAATAGGCTACAGACAAAGGGAGACAGGAATTCACATATTTGTTAACTTTAAAAACACATGGAGATCTATTTCAATTAAAAATAGACTGGATTTATAACACCTGACATTTATCATGCAAAAGGCAAGATCAATTATACACCATGCCTCCTCTGAACTGCTTGTATTTCAATTCTGTTTGTGTTACTTTTCTGCATGATATTAGAATTAGTAGTCAGAGTCTAGTAGGGTATGGGTTCGTGTCAGGGATTCAGTATTTCGAATGGAAAATTGGAAAATGAATCCAATGTGTATGCAAATACGTGCTACACACAAAAAATTCCCACTTTCATTCAGAACAATGGCTTGAAATAACCACGCTCCATGTAAGAAACAATTAGAGGAGAAGAGTTAGAAAATCTGTGAATACATACGTAGAATGGAAAATGCTCAGTAGTTCACAACCTTTGAGGTGGAAGAGACGTTTCCAAACCTTAGGGACAGGGTAAAACTCCACAAACATGGATCTCTGCTGGCCTAAACACTTCTGGAGATACTGACAATGAGGTTGGGTACTTGAAATATATGTTGTTTTCAGAAGCTTTAGCTTCCTTTGTAGTGAGACCATCAAACTTGGGTCTGCATTTTTGTGACCTGGAGGACATGAATTCTTATTGTCCAATGAACATGAGGCAGCAGTGCTGAATTCACTCTTTGTAGCTAAACTGTGGCCACTGGGGGATAAGTGTCTCCCCGTCTGGAATTTGAAATCATTTGGTCATGCTCCACTTTTCGTGGTGTTTCTTGCTGCTGCAGTGGGTGTTTTGTATTTGGTTCATGACATACAAGGAGTTAAACTGGGACACAATGCTGGAGGGAGTCCGGTAACGTATGGTGTGTCAGGGTCTGCAGGAGAATGCACCAACCAGGCTTCTATCCCCCATTGCTTGCCCCCTTTACCATAGGAACTTGATTCTGAACATTGCCCTGAAAACTCTCCATGTAACATGATGCCTTTACATACAAAGTTCTGCTAGCTGCACCATGTCAGTCACAAGCCATTTGGAAGCCAATGTAAGATCCACATGACCCCACCACAGATGTATTGTCACACACCTGCACACAACTGCTCTCGGCCTGCCATAAATACTGCTCTGCTTCTCCAATTTGAGGCCTACTTACTGTCAGGTATAGATTCTTTATGTGATTTGGCATCATGAGACAACCCAAGCAGTTCTGCAGGACTTTGAAGAACTCATTTGATCCAAAGGATCCCTATTCTCACTTGATGGAGGTCAGGAACCAAACAGAAGAAGGCAAGAGACTTCATCCACAATGACAGATTTTTTGCCATTTTGGTTTTGGATGCACACATGGGATCTTCTTTAGATCTATCAGGAGCTGAGAATCTTAGCCACAGCCTCAAACAGGGCCTAGTGTCTGACTAAGACACATCCCTTTCCAGAGCAATTAAGCAAAGAGCCACAGGTGATGCCCATTCATTTCCATTTGAAAACTGTTTCTTCAGGCTTCACAAAGGGGTGGCCTGAGGCAAAGACCTTCCTGACATTCAAGGCAACAGAAACATAGATAAGCAAATGGAGCCAAGCAGGGTATCTCCACTGAGACTTTACTGGTCACACTGATATCTGAGTTTTCTGAGATGTTCCCATTCCCTTCAGCTATCAAGGACATGGCCATGTCACAGAGTTTGGAGGTGGTACATATCTTGGACAATAAACCATGATACTATTCTGGAGAGTAGCCAGAATTCAGGAAGAAAACAGCAACTTAGGAAGTTAGTAGGTGTTTCCCATCCATAAGGCAAGCAACAGTCCATTAATCAATTGTGCAGGATGAATGCTGTGAAGCTTTCTACTAGACAGGACACCTCCATTGATGCATTCTCGTTTCTAATGTCTAAAACCACGGACACAGTGGCTACACAGACATAGAAACACTCGCCTTGTCTATAGACTTACTAGAAACAGTCGACTCCAAACCAAACCAACCACCTTTCCTACCTATTCTCAGAACATGAAACAAAACCGCAAACTCACACCCACAACCAAAAAGGCACCTCCTACCCAAAAATAGGTCTTTAACTATCTGGAGTGTCCTCTGACTGGTGGGCCATACTATGTTCCACTCGAAATGGCCTGTCTGGTCTCAGATCTTGTCTCCTTCGCCAACTCTGTTATTCTGCGAGGAGCCTGCTGTTAGCCACAACCTGCTGTCTCAAGAAAGGCCCCTCTTCAGAGCTCTACTGGCATTTGGCCATCCTCACATCAGTAGGTACCAAGAAGGCCTGACTCTGTACTTGGTAAATCCAAACAAGTGAGCCCACTGGGACTGGGACTGGGGCTGGCTCTTGGTGCCTGGCTTCTTGCATCCCAATTTCAGAGAGTTCCATCACCAAGGAAATGAGGTATGTCACTTTCTTTGCAACAGAATGAGGTCACTGCCTTGGCAACAACTTTGTCCTAAGACTTGCTTCCAATGGTTCCATGAGTTGGAGGGTGCCCCTACTTCCTGTGACAATTTGACTAGTTAGAATGGTATATCAAAATAGACACCATGGAACAGCTCTACACGCAGGCCTGGTTAGGTTCATCTTCTCTACATTAAGAAGAGAGAGTCTGATGCATACACATCCCTTCATCCTGTCCAGGTTGTTTGCCATGGAAGATGGCTTTTGCTCATGCAGGTCCTTCATAGCTGCCTACATCTTCTCCAGGGATCATTTCTGCATCGAACTTTGAGGTTCTCAGCAGTTGGAAGATAACCTACATCCCTAATTGAAAGAATAGCCCTGTCCCTGCTCTTTTGTAATGTTAGATTGAGGCAACAGTGTATGGTTAGGGTTAATAACACGTTCGATTTGGGTTAGGAATCATTCTGCGGGATGAATAAGGTTATTGGGAACCTGCAATATATAGAAATATAGTGGTTAAATATATGTATGAAAACAGAAATCTAGGTAAGATTTGAAGCTCAGAAGTGCATTTGGCAATAGATTGGGACACGTAGCTTTGAATTATGTTCTGCATACATGTTTCAGAAAAATCGATATACAATGGCATAGGACCTTGTACCTCAGATGATTGAATGTAGTAGAGTACATCCACTCAAAAAGGGATAGTCGATAGGATCAGGAAGATAGTCAGTATGTTTCGGAAGAAGATAGAGTATAGGATTTGGACCAAAGTTCATTAGCAATAGGGTTTCGGTTAGAGAGTGAATGTCAATGTCAGCACATGTGAAGGGTCAGTCACAATGTTGAACTGGAAAAAATATGTAGGAAAGTAGATATCAATAGAGACATTAGGAAATCAGGCAAAGTATAAAGTGAGTGAAAAAACTAGACATTTCCAATAGTTTTGAGGTTGAATATATAATCTTAGGAAGAAACAAAAATGTGGTCACCAATAGGATTGACATTTGAGAGCATTAGGCAACCTGGATATGGATGTTTTTAGTAATCCATGTTCAGTTTCCATTTAGGCTTTGGTACAATCATACGTGTGACTTTTGCATTTTGTGTCCAGAATATTACTATGATAACATGCATATGTAGATCAGGTGACATGAGTATTTCTTCCACCATTTCTGGGAGCAATATTTAGAAGACTAATAAATTAGTATTGGGGGTACTAAGAGGTGTACCCTGTGTCTATGAATATAGAGATAATGCATGAATAGACAATATAGTGAATAAATAATATAACTGGTTCCACTTTAAATAATGGAATAAACTGATATAAGAGAATATATAAAAAATACTATATTGTTATAAAATCATTCATTCCAACCAGTTATACATCTAGTGGTGATATTATAGTTATGGTTTATCATGAAGTGAGTGTCAGTTTTGCTTCAAAAGTGATAAAAAAAATCAAAAATAATATATTTCGAAAGAAGTCTCATTATAAGACCAGTCAAGAAACCTGGAAGAATCCATGTGTTCTGAAGCAGGAAGTGATTGAAAGTGAAACAAATGCCTATAAGTTTGCTAACTTGTGGATGAAATATATATCCTATGATGTGCATAAATTGAAGAAATAGTAATGTACCAGTGTTGAATTAAAATGAATTTCAAAATACACATCATGTCACATAGGAATGTACTTGCATTGATGTTAAACTGGGTAAGTTACTGTAGAATTATTAGTATTTGTATGCAACATTAACTGAAGTTAGTTTTCAGTACTGGAAACAATATGTATTTCAGGTGGATGAATATTTCTGAGAATGATCTTGTGAAAAGTTGATTATAAATCCATATACATGAACATGAATGAATTTAGGGAGTGTATATAAGACACATATATTTCATATTTTGAAAAATCTGGAGAGTGTATGTATATTTATATATATATATATATATATATATATATATATATATATATATATATATATATATATACAAAAAAACACACACAGACAATAAATTAGCAATCAAATTTATCATGAAATATATATCCTCCACAGATGCAAAATTATTTCTTTTAGAACATGTATTTATGTATAATGTTGTTCTTCTAGGAAACACACCCCTAGGTTAAATTTTCAGTTCCAACAGAGTTTAACAGGAGTGATCACTTCTCACAAATTGTATTTGCCAAATTAGTCACCTCACAAAATGTAGGTGTGATACCAGGTAGTTTTCTATATGTGCATTTAAAAATACATGTGCTGAATAGGCTACAGAGAAAGGAAGATAGGTATTCACATATTTGTTAACATTAAAAACACATGGAGAACTATTTCAATTAAAAATTGACTAGATTTATAACACCTACAATTAATCATGCAAAAAACAAGTCCAACTATACACTATGATTCCTCTGAACTGCTTGTATTCCTATTCTGTTTGTGTTATTTTTCTCCATCATATTAGGAGTAGTAGTCAGAGTCTATTAGGGTATGCGTTAGTGTCAAGGATTCAGTATTTCGAATGGAAATATGGAAAATGACTCTAATTGGTATGCAAATATGTGCTACACAAAAATGTTCACACTCTCATCCAGAAGATTGCCTTGACATTACCTTAGTTCCAAGTAAGATACAATTAGAGGAGAAAAGTTAGAAAATCTGTAAATACATATCAGGAATAAAAAATGCTCAGGAGTTCACAAACTTGTAGGTGGTAGAGGAGTTTCCAAAAGTAAGGGACAGGGTAAACACTCCACAAACATTGAGCTCTGCTTGTGTAAAGACTTCTTGAGAAACTCTCTGAGGTTGGGCTCTTAAAATACATGTTGTTGTCAGGAGCTTTAGCTTCCTTTGTTGTGTGACCATCAAATCTGGGTGTGCAAATATGTGACCTGAAGGACATTGTTTCTAATTTTCCAATGAAAATGAGGCAGCAGTGCTGAATACTCTTTTTGTAGTTAAACTATGGCCACTGGGGTGTAAGTGTCTCCCCGGGTTGACTGTGAAGCCATTTGGTCATGCTCCAATTTTCGTGGTGTTACTCCTTGGTGCACTGGGAGTTTGGTATTTGCTTCATGAAATACAAGGAGTTCAACTGGGACACAGTGCTGGAGGGAGTTCTGTCACGTGTGGAGGGACACAGTCTGCATGAGAATGCACCAACCAGGATTCTGTCCCACATAGGTTGCCCCTTTGTCCATAGCAACCTGATTCTGAACATTGCCCAGAAACCTATCCATATAACAAGATGCCTTTACATATAAGGGTCTGCTGGCTGTACCCTGTCAGTCACAAGGCAATTGGAAGCCAATGGCAGATCCACATGCCCCAACACACATGTTTTATCACACACCTTCACACCTATGCTCTAGTCCCACTAATGAACAGGCTCCAACATACTGGCATCACTGTTCTACACAATTTTCATGAAACCCAGTCAGTCAAGGCACTGTGAGATACACTCATGATCAGCAACAGGACATCCAAAAGTTTTCCAGTGCCACCTGGTTATGGGAATTTCAAAAGTTTCATGGAATTTATCAAGCCATTTTTTGAGGATAAAGTTGGAGGCTCTGTGGGTTTCAATTCATTCAGGAACCATTAAATGTTGAAGAAGCTCATTTCAATGAAAGATCTTGAGAACACTCACAGGCAAGTCTTCCCAAAGAGTGGCCAAAAGGTCACATGAAGTCAGGCCCATTGAGGTCTACAATGTGAGGTCCATGTGTGTTTTGACTCTCAACTGTGGCTTTAAAGAATTTCAGAATAAAATCATGTGATATCCAGGCTGAGATTCCCAGTGCTCTGGGCAAAGCCACCCTGCACCTAGATCTCCCTGCACCACAATTAATACCTGAGATCTAGGTTGCATGGCCTAGTAAAATCCAAACACAATTCATGACAATACTTCTCTGATGTCACTTCCAGAATTCAGTCTCTAAGGAGAATCATACCAGAGTTCAAGCCCAGGTGGACCCAGTCATCTGTTCCAAGCGCCAAACAAATTACCACAATTCAAAACAAAATGCTCCCACATGCCCCTTATCTTCTTCAATTTGAGGCCAAATGACTGTGGGGTTTAGATTCTTTATGTAAATTGGATTCATGTGAAAACCCAAGCACCTATGGGCTAAACTCTGCAGGGCTTTAAAGAACTCATTTGACCCAAAGGATCCCTATTTTCACTTGATGGATGTCAGGGCCATTAGAGAGGAAGGTGAGAGTCTTCATCCACAATAACTGCTCTTTTGGCCATTTTGGTTTTGGATGCACCCATGGGATCTTTCTTTAGATCCATCAGGTGCTGAGAATCTAAGCCACAGCCTCACACAGGGCCAAGAGGCTGATTCAGACACATCTCTTTCCAAAGCAATTAAGCAAAGAGCAAAACACACACAGACATTATAAAGTGGCAATATATATGCCAATTGAAATTCATGATGAAATATATATCGTCCACAGATCCAAAAATATTAATTTTACTGAACATGGATTTATGAATAATGTTGTTCAACTAGAAAGGTTACCCTTAGGCTGAATTTTATGATCCAATAGCGTTTAGGAGGAGTGATCTCTTGTCATAATTTGTATCTGCCATGTCAGCCACCTCACAAGAATGTATATGTGATACCAGGTAGGATTCAATATGTTTATATAAAAATACATGTGATGAATAGGCTACAGAGAAAAGGATACAGGAATTCACATATTTATTAACTTTAAAAACACAAGGAGAACTATTTCAATTAAAAATTAACTAGATTTATAACACCTACCCTACATAATGCGAAAGGCAAGTCCAACTATACACCATGCCTCTTCTGAACTGCTTGTATTTCTATTGTGTTTGTATGCACTGTGGGTTTCAAGAACCATTAAATGTTGAGGAAGCTCATTTCAATGAAACTCTGGAGAACTCTCATAGGCAAGGCTTCACAAAGAGTGACCAAAAGGTTAGATATAGCCAGGCCCATTGAGGTCTACAATGTGAGGTCCATGTGTGTTTTGACTCTCAACTATGGCTACCAAGTCTTTAAGAATAAAATCATGGGATATCTTTGCTGAAATTCCCAGTGCTCTGTGGAAAGCCACCCTCGGCCTTGGTCTTAGTTTCCAAGGGCGACTCTCATGCTTGACCTCTTAAAATATCACCACAATTCATGGCAATACTTCTTTGAGTTCAGTTCCAGAAGTCAGTCTCTAAGGGGAATCACACAAGAATTCAAGCCCAGGTGGACCCAGTCATCTCTTCCAACCGTCACACAAATGACCACAATTAATACCAAAACACTCTCACATGGCCCTCCTCTTCTTCTATAAAGGCACTCATCATAACATCTGGCTGGAGGTTTCCATGAGGGGCACAGCCCAAGACAGTGTCCCAAATAAGCTCCCTTGCCACTCATTTGCCTAAATTCAGGGTGGCTTGGACACCCTTCTTGTGCACCAGGAGTGATCTGAAAGGGTAAAATAAATTGAAATTAAAGTGTAAAAGTTGAAGTGTAAAAGACGGGGTTTTGTAAAGTTTCTAAGCTGCAAGGCCTGAGTTAAAATGTAAAGGACCAGGTATTGTTAAGTTCCTATGCTACATGCAAAACCTGAAATTCCTGTAGCTTGTAGTACAATTCCGGACTGCCCAGTAAATATTCCCCATGACCGCCTGGTTGTTTAATAACCTAGGACCCTGTGTGGCCTGGCACATAGGCATCGCAAGGCCTAAACCAATCTGTTTGAATGTACCTCGCTTTAGAACTCACCTATCACTCCCGCCTGACCTGTTCCTGCCAATGAATGAACTAATCATGTTTAGGAATTGTTGTTTGATTTTTCTGCGGTGTATGTTGATTTCTTAAAGGAGACTGTGATATATGTAAAGTCCCGCCCTCCCCAAAAAGTGTACTTAAGCACTGCTCAACCCCCGCTCGGGGCTCTGGGCTGCTCTCCCTTCTTGAGTGAGCACGTAGCCCCAGCATGCTGGATTGGATCCTCAATGAACGCCTTTTTCTGTTGCATGAGCCGCGTTCTCTTGGTGGTCTCTTCCTCCGACGTTCACCGGACCCTTACATTTGGTGCGTTGGCCAGGAATCACGCAGCATAGGACAAGGACACACCAACAGACCCCTCTGGAGGTAAGTAAGGCGCTTCTTTTCATTTTTCCTTGTGATAACTCAGAGCTTTTTGTTCAGGTTCCATTTTTCCGTTTTTGGTTTGGGTTGGCAGAGTGGCTTCCAGCGGAGAATGTAAGTTCCCCCTGTCAGTGGTGGACAAACGTGTTCTAAAGCCACAGGCCATGTCCTTGCAAGGGATGCCTTGGAGGACTCGGGGAGTGACGGATGTGCTCTCATTAGGTGAGGAGGGACGAATGAGCCCACATTAGGTGACTCTGCTGGCAACCCATCATATCTTGCTGACTACTTTTTTCTCTCAGGTTGAATTCACTGTCTGTCTTTGTGGTCTAACCCATCAGGTTTTGACAGTTACTAGGTTCTAATCTTTACTTCTGAACTCGTGTTAAATGTTAACTGTGTGTACATGTTTGTGTCACGTTTGTATTGTCCTTGTCTCTGTTTGAGAAACTCTCATTATGGGACAAAGCCATTCCATGCCTCTTTCCTTGAAGCCATTCCTGGTCCCTGCCTCCAATCCGACCCCTTCACCCAGGATCCTATCACTCAAACCTTCTACTCCTCCCCCTCTTGCCTCCATTCTCTCTGAGTCACAAGATTGTAGATCTTGGGGTTGTGAACAAACGGGAGCTGCATGATGGTCTTTGTGTGTCATTTTATCTGTGTTTCTGTTAAATGTGATGGCATTGTTTGGTCCGATGCAGAGTCCCGAGTTCCAACCTGCATTACATATGTGGAAGTTACTTTAGCTAAATTTTAAACTAATGCTTCTCCTGTGAGGGACCAAAAGTCAATAGAACCGCCAGTTTTTCTGTTCTCACCTTTTCACCTCTCTTAGCTGTGCTTTAAAGAACTTTGATAAACTTTACTCCCCTTTGTTAAGCAACATTACGGAAGCAGTGATTTCTTTTCTTCCCGTAGTTGGATTGAGCATGCCCACTGCAGAGGGAAATGTCTGGGGTCTAAGAACTTTGATATCTCGCTTAAACTTTTCTCAAAACCCTGTTCTCATTATTAAATTGGCATTAATTGGCTTTGGGATGGGAACCAAGCCTTCAGTCATAAATTTTGACACCCCAGAGGGGACTTTAAATAAACCCCACTCTGCCCTCTTGGGGAAGCCTAGCACTCAAAACAATTGAAGCAGAGAATGAAATTTTTGGGAGCTGACTACTGCAAAGTTGGGAGACATAGAATATGCCTGGTGCCTGGGGTCAAAGCAAACCAGAGGAACTAATCCTGTAAGTAAATGGTGAGGCTAAGGGACTCCCAGCAGCTGCCAGATCCATTTTGCTGTGGGGAACTCCCTTATTCCTTACGTGCACTTTAAGGATTTCTCCACCTCTGTTTACTTAACAAAAGGGACAATGAATGCATTAATATGTTGATATTATAGATTGTTTCTTGGGGATGATCTAGGGTGAATGTGTATCTAGAAATGATTTTTTTTATTTTAACCATCTGGTATCTAAATGGGTTTCTAAAGCATTGCACTATCTTACAGTTAAAAGTTGGGTTTAAACAATTGTTTAGTTTGATTTCAGGTAGTTCATGCTAGGAAACTTAAATACTTAGGGTAAAAAAAAAATAAAGAGTTTTAATTTTGAACTAGACAGCCTGAAAAAATTTCACTAGATATATCAGTGCATTAACTTGGGAAGAGATAATAAATTATGATATGGTATCTATTCCCATCAGTGTGTAAGATTTTAAAAAATGGTACTAAATTAAAATGTTGGTCTGGCTTATTGAAATGACATTAATTAGCAACAGTCTTGGAAATTTTTAAAGCTTAATTTCGGATACACATGGTAGCATGTGGTTCTTTTTAAAAATTTTTCAGCCAATTTAATTTAACTTAATACTATTAGAAACTTCATAACAAAGAAAGGGGCTTAATGATCCTATAGAAACTTCTTCTGATGGTGGCATTAATATTATCAAAAAATGATCCTATTTTCAGTTTTGTGTGAGCAAGTTTTTCTAGTGTAGAAAAATCTAAAGAAATAAAATTTTGAGAATTACATCTTCAACTTGCATCAAAATTTTCAACATCCAAACCTGGAAATTATGACTTATAGATAAATGCCTTAGGCGTGAGGTTTCTTCTCAGAATTCCAGTCTTTCCAGTTTTCCAGACCTCAGCCAGGACTTACTTTGATATGCAAATAAAAGAAGCCTGCAGCACTCAGCAGGAGACAGATAAAAAGAGTAAATGTGTCTTTTTACCTGAACTCAAACTAGACCTAACCAAAAAAGTATATAATATGGTATTTACTAATTACTGGCCAGTCATCATTTTTAGGACTCTTGCTTTTCTTAGATTCTGTAATTTTTTTTGAGCTCATGATCTTGATTCTGCTGATGGGTTAATGTTTTCTGATCAGTTCTATTTTTGATCGACTCTGGAGTTTTCAGCATTGCAATGGAGATTTCACCTGAAAAAAGCTACAAGGCCTTTACTATTGTGTTATGTGTTACATTTGTGTTACGTGTTGTATGTTGGTATGTCTGTATGTGTGTATGTCCATATATCATGCAGGGATATGACAATTGACAGATGAGGAGCGCTCATGAAAAATTTAAAAATGTATCCAAATGTCTTTGATTCACGTGATTCATATGTTTTAATTCAAATTGGGTAAACAGATAAAAATAAAGATGTCTTTAAAATTAGGCCAATAAGTTTTCTAGGTTTTCAAAAAGGCCCTAATAAAATGTAGATGTCTATAAAATAATCTGCTTAAATTCAGAAATTGAAAAGCATTGTATTGAAATGTGAACAGAAAGAGGTTAGTAGATGGAAAAGAGAAACTAAAAGGTTCTAGATATAGATATAATAGAGGAAAAACGTGTTTCTGGATAAGAGAGTCTATATGATTAAGTAATTAAAAGGGTTTAAGTAAATAATAAAAAAAGGTGTGTGTAACTTGGTTATATGTGTAAGTTTTGAGCAAGTAATCTTAAAAAATTAAACAGCTGGTAAAACAAGTACTGTTTTTATAAAATTGTGCCATGTTATTTCTTTAAAATCTAAACTTGTTTAATACAAAAACATCAATGTAATTGTGGTGTTAATGTGTTCATATCTTCCAGGTATACAAGTCTGTAAGGTAGAAGCTTGCAAAGACCATTGTATCAAGCTGGTGTTCTAAGGTTGTATGGTAATTCTAGGCTTAAAAGAAAAACATGTTGGAGTGTTGGAGATTTATGTATATCATTTGTGTTCTATAATTGGACTTGTTATCAATAAGATATGTACAGTTCCATGTTACTTTTTACACTGAGATACAATCTAAAAGTATTTTTAACTTAATGAGAGCCAAATCTGTGAAGGTTTTATTGTAAACTCAAAGGTAATGCCCATTCATTTCCATGTGAAAACTGTTTTCTTCAGGCTTCACAAAGGGGTGGCCTGAGACAAAGACTTTCCTGATATTCAGGGCAACATAACAATATTTAATCAAAAGGCCCAAAGCAGGGTTTCTCCACTGAGACTTTACTGGCTACACTGATATCTGAGTTTTCTGAGATGCTTGCCATTCCCTTCAGCTACCAGTACATGGCCATGTCACAGAGCTTGGAAGTGGTACATATATTTGACACAAAATCATGAGCCTATTATGGAGAGTGGCCAGAATTCAGGAAGAAAACAGGAACGTAGAAAGATAGTTGGTGTTGCCCATTGATAAGGCAAGCCACACTCCATTCATAAATTGTGCCGGATGAATGCTGGGAAGTTTTCTCCTTGAGAGGATACACCCATTGAGGCATTATCTTTTCTAATGTCTACAACCACGAAAACAGTGGGATACACAGACCTAAAAACACTCGCCTTGTCAAAGGACTAACTAGAAACAGTCCACTCCAAACCAAACACACCCCCTTTCCTAACTATTCTCAGAACAAAAGAAAAAACCACAAACCCACACCCACAACCACAAAGGCACCTCCTTCCCCCAAGTGGGTCTGGAACTATCCAGAGTGTCCTCTGACTGGAGGGCCATACTATGTTCTCCAGAAATGGTCTGTCCTGTCTCAGATCTGGACTCCTTGGTCAACTCTGTGAAGTTGTCAGGAGCCAGCAGTGAGCCTCTATCTGTTTTCTCCGGAAGGGCCCCTCTTCAGAATTTTTCTGGAATTTGGCCATTCTCACATAAGTAGGTACCACAAAAGACTGACTCTGTCCTTGGAAAATCCAAACAAGTAAGAACACTGGAACTGGTGCTGGGACTGGGCCTGGGTGCCTAGATTCCTGGAACCCAAATTTGGAGAGTTCCATCAACAAGAATGTGAGGTGAGGTCACTTCCTTTAGTAACTGAGTGAGGTCACTGCCTTGGCAACCAACTTGTCCTAACATTTGCTTCCTAATGTCTCATAACATGGAGGATGTCCCTACTTCCTGTGACACTTTCACAAGTTAGAATGGTAAAGAAACAATAGTCACCTCTGAATAGCTCTCCACACAGGCCTCTCCTCTACATTAAGAAGAGAGAATCTGATTCAGACACAACCCTTCATCCTGACCAGGCTGTTTGCCATGGAAGATGCCTTTTGCTCTCTCAGATCCTTCATAGCTGCCTACATCTTCTCCAGGGTTCATTTCTGCATGGAACTTTGAAGTTTTCAGCAGGTGGAAGATCCCCTGCATTCCTGTATTGTAAGACCAAATCTTTCCCTGCTTTTCTGAACACTTAGATTGAGGGAACAGTGTATGGTTAGGGTTAACAATATGTTCAATTAAAACCAAAATACTCCCACATGGCCCTCATATTCTTCCATGTAGACATTCATCATAACCTCTGGCTGGAGGTTTCCATAAGGGGCGCAGCCCAAGACAGTGTCCAAAATAAGTTCCCTTGCCCCTCATTTTCCTAAAGTCAGGGTTTCCTGGACACCCTTCCTGTAAACCAGGATTGATCAAATAGGCCTGCCAGTAATACTGCTCTGTTTCTTCATTTTGAAGCCTACTGACTGTGAGGTATAGATTCTTTATGTGATTTGGAGTCATGTGAGAACCCAAGCACTGCTGCAGGGCTTTGAAGAACTCATTTGTCTCAAAGGATCCCTATACTTACTTAATGGAGGTCAGGAACCTAACAGAGGAAGCAAGAGACTTCATCCACAATGACTGATCTTTTTCCATTTTGGTTTTGGATGCACACATGGGATCTTTCTTTAGATCCATCAGGTGCTGATAATCAAAGCCACAGCCTCTCTCAGAGCCGAAAGGATGATTCAGACACATCCCTTTCCAAAGCAATTAAGCAAAGAGCCACAGGTGATGCTCATTCATTTCCAATTGAAAGCACTTTTCTTCAGGCTTCACAAACTGGTGGCCTGAGGAAAAGACCTTCCTGACATTCAGGTCAACAGAACAGTAGGTAAGCAAAAGGCACAAAGCAGGGTTTCTCTACTGAGACTTTACTGGTCACACTGATATCCGAGTTTTCAGAGATGCTCCCAATTCCCTTCATCTATCCAGTACATGGCCATGTCACAGAACTCGACGGAGGTCCATATCTTGGACAAAAAAACATGAGCCTATTCTGGAGAGTGGCCAGAATTCAGGAAGAAAACAGGAACTAAGGAAAGAAGTAGGTGTTGTCTACAACCACGAAAACAGTGGGATACACAGACCTAAAAACACTCGCCTTGTCAAATGACTTACTAAAAACAGTCCACTCCAAACCAAACATACTGCCTTTCCTACCTATTCTCAGAACATGATAAAAAAACACAAATTCACACCCACACCCACAAAGGCACCTCCTTCCCCCAAGTAGGTCTGTGACTATCCAGAGTGTCCTCAGACTGATGGGCCTTACTCTGCTCCCTCGAAATGGACTGTCCTGTCTCAGATCAGGTCTCCTTTACCAACTCTGTAAAGTTTTCAGCATCAATCAGTGAGTCACTACCTGCTTTCTCAGGAAAGGCCCCTCTTCAGAGCTTTCCTGGCATTTAGCCATCCACACATCAGTATGTACCAAAAAGACTGACTCTGTCCTTGGTAAATCCAAACAAGTGAACCCACTGGGACTGGGACTGGGACTGGCTCTGAGTGCCTGGCTTCCTGGATCCCAAGTTCAGAGAGTTCCATCACCAAGGAAGTGAGGTAGGTCACTTCCTTCAGGAACTGAATGAGGTCACTACCTTGGTAACCACTTTATCCTAACATTTGCTTCCAAGGGTCCCACGAGAGAGAGGCTTCCCCTACTTCCTGTGTCACATTCACACGATAGAATGGTATATCAACCATAGGCACATGTTAACAGCTCTCCACACAGACCTGGTTTGGTCCATCTTCTCTACTTTAAGAAAAGAGAGGCTTATTCAGACACATCGCTTCATCCTGACCAGGTATTTTACCAAGGAAGATTACTGTTGCTCTCTCAGGTCCTTCATAGCTGCCTACATCTTCTTCAGGGTTTATTTCTGCATGGAACTTGAGGTTCTCAACAGGTGGAAGATCCCCTACCTACCTGTATTATAACACCAACTCTGTCCCTGGTCTTTGTAAAGTTAAATTGAGGGAACAGTGCATGGTTAGGGTTAATAACATGTTCAATTTGGGTTAGGAATCATTCTGCGAGATGAATAATGGTATTGGGGACCTCCGATATTTACAAGCATATATAGGTGTAATATAAGTATGAATACAGAAATCTAGGAAAGATTTGAAACCCAGATGAACACTGGGCCCTTGATTGGGATACTTAGCTTTGAATTATTTCCGCAAAGTTGTCTCAAATAAATCGTTATACAATGGCATAGGACCTTGTACCTTGGATGACTGAATGAGGAAGAGATCCTCCAGACAAAAAGGGATAGTTCCAAAAGTTATTTAGATATAGGGTTTTGGTTAGAGAGTGAATGCAAATGTCAGCATATGTGAAGAGTCAGTCACAGTGATGAACTGGGGAAAATGTGTAGGAAAGCAGATATCAATAGAGACATTAGGAAATCAGGGAAAGTACAAAGTGAGTAATAGGATAAGACGTTTTTAACAGGGTTGAGTTTGAATATATAATCTTAGGAAGAAACAAATTTGTAGTCACCAATAGGAATGATATTTGAGATCATTAGTTAATCAGGACATGGATGTTGTTAGTAATACATGCTCACATTAAATTTAGGCTTTGGTACAATCATAAGGGTGTCCGTTGCATTTTTTATCAGGAATATTACTGTGATGAAATGTAAATGTATATCAGGTGACTACAGTATTTCTTCAAACATTTCTGAAAGCAACATTTTAAGACTTATAAATTAGTATTGGGGACACAAGTACGTGTACCCTGTGCCTATGATTATAAAGATGATGCCTTAATAGACCATACTGTAAATAAATAATATAACTTGATCAAACTTTAAATAATGGATTGAATTGATATCTGAAAATATATAGGAAATCTTATATTGATATACATAAGTTCATTCTAACCAGTTATACATCTAATGGTAATTTTAGCATTATGGTTTATCATGAAGAGTGTGGGAGTTTTGCTTCAAAAATGATTATGGAAATCGAAAATAATGTGTTTGGAAATAATCTCATGAAAAGTACAGTCAAGAAACATGGAGGAATACATATATTCTGAAGCAGGAAGTAATTGCAAGTGAACCAAATGCGTACAGATTTGTTAACTTGTGGATGAAAAGTATTATCTTATAATGTCCATAAACTGAAGAAATAGTAATGTACCAGTGTTGAATAAAAATGAACTTCAAAATACACATCATGTCCCATAGGATTTTACTTGCATTGATGTTAAACTGGGTCAGTTACTGTACAAATATTAGGATTTGTAAGCACCTTTCACCGAAGTTAGTTTTCAGTACTGGGAAATAAATATGTATTTCATGTGGATGAATATTTCTGAGAATAATTTTGTGAAAATTTGATTATAAATCCACATATAGGAACATGAGTTAAATTAGTGAGTGTAAAATAAGACACATATATTTCATATTTTGAATAATCTGGAGAAAAAAAAATATATATATATATATAAAGATACAAACACAGACATTAAAATGTAGTAATATGTATGCCAATCAAAATTCATCATGAAATATATATCATCCTCATATCCAAAACTATTCTTTTTACTGAGCATGGATTTATGTATAATGCTGTTCATCTAGGAAATTCACCCATATGTTGAATTTTCAGTTCCATCAGTATTTAGGGGGAGTGATCTCTTCTCACAATTTGTATCTTCCTAAAACAGCAAGCTCACAAGAATGTACGTGTGATACCAGGTAGGATACTAAATATGCATAATAAATTTCATGAGATGAATAGGGTACAGAGAAAGGGAGACAGAAATGTACATATGTGTTAACTTTAAAAACTCATGGAGAAGTATTACAATGAAAAGTTGACTAGATTTATAACACATTCACTTGATAAAGCAGAAGGCAAGTCCTAGTATACACCATGCCTCCTATGAACGGCCTGTATTTCTATTCTGTTAGGTTTCTTTTTCTACATCATATTAAGATTAGTAGTCAGAGTCTAGTAGGGTATGGGTTAGTGACAGGGATTCAGTATTTCTAATGGAAAATAGGAAAATGAATCTAATGTGTATGCAAATATTTGCTAGACAAAAATCTTCCCACTGTCCTCCAAAACAATGCCTTGATATTTCCTTCGCCACAAGTAATACACAATTAGTGGAGAAGAGTTTGAAAGTCTGTGAATATATATCTGGAAAAGAAAATGCTCAGGAGTTCACAACCTTGGAGGTGGTAGTGGAATTTCCAAAAGTAAGGTACAGGGTAAACACTCCACAAACATGGAACTCTGGTGGCCTAATGAGTTGTTGAGAAACTGCCTCTGAGTTTGGGCCCTTGAAAAATTTGTTGTTGTCAGGAGCTTTAGCTTCCTTTGTATTGAGACCATCAAACCTGGGTTGGCATCTATGTGACCTGGATGACATGGTTCCTTATATGCTATTGAACATGAGGCAGAAGTTCTGAATTTTCCCTTTGTTAGTAAACTGAGGACACTGGGGTCTAAGTGTCTAACCATGTGATCTGTGAAGCCATTTGGTCATACTCCACTTTTCGTGGTGTTTCTTACTGCTGCACTGGGAGTTTGGTATTGGCTTCACGTAATACAAGGAGAAAAACTGGGACACAGTGCTAGAGGGAGTACTCTCACGTGTAGTGGATGAGGGTCTGCAGGAGAATGCACCAACCAGGCTTCTATCCCAAAAAGCTTGCACCCATGTCCATAGCAACCTGATTCTGAACATTGCCCTGAAACCTCTCCATATAACAAGGTCCCTTTACTTGTAAGGTTCTGCTGGCTGCACCATGTCAGTCACAAATCATTCGGAAACCAATGGCAGAACCACGTGTCCCCACGACAGATGTTTTATCATACACCTGCCCACCACTGCTCTGGGCCCACTAGTCAGCAGGCTCCAACTTTCTGGCATCTCTGTTCTCACCATTTTCATGAAACCCAGTCAATCAATGCAATGTCTGGTACACTCGTGATCAGCAACAGATATCCAAAGGTTCTCCAGTGCCACCTGTTCATGGGAATTTAAAAAATTCATGGTATTTATATAGCCAATTTTCAAGGATGAATTTGGAGGCACTGTGGCTTTCAATTTATTCAGGAACCATGAAATGGTGAGGAAGATTATTTCAATTAAAGCTCAGGAGAACTCTCAGAGGCAAGGCTTCCCAAAGAGTGGCCAAAAGGTCACATTAAGCCAGGCCCATTGAGGTCTACAATTGAGGTCCATGTGTGTTTAGACTCTCAACAATGGCTGCCACGTCTTTCTGAATAAAGTCATGTGATATCCTGGCTGAGATTCCCAGTGCTCTTTGGAAAGCTATCCTGGGCCTAGATCTCAGTCTCCAAGGGCAACTCTCATGTGTGGCCTCCTAAAATCCCAACACAATTCATGTCAATACTTCTCTGAGTTCATTTCCAGAACTCAGTCTCTAAGGGGAATCACTCCAGAGTTCAAGCCCATGTGGACCCAGTCATCTCTTCCAACTACCACACAAATGACCACAATTAAACCAAAACACTCCCACATGGCCCTCATCTTCTTCAATATAAACTCTCATCATAACTTCTTGCTGGAGGTTTCCATGAGGGGCGCAGCCTAAGACAGTGTCCAAAATAAGCTCATTTGCCCCTTATTTGCCTAAATTCAGGGTGGCCTGGAAACCCTTCCTGTGAATCAGGTGTGATCAAGTAGGCCTGCCATTAATACTGCTCTACTTCTCCAATTTGAGGCCTACTCTCTGTGGGGCATAGATTCTTTATGTGAATTGGGGTCATGAGAAAACCCAAGCACCTATGGGCTACCCTCTGCAGGGCTTTGAAGAACCCATTTCAGTGAGTCTAGGAGTTGGACCAAAAGTTCTTTAGATATAGGGGTTTTGTTAGAGAGTGAATGTAAATGTCAGCATATTTCAAGAGTCAGTCACAGTGATGAACTGGGGAAAATGTGTAGGAAATCAGATATCAATAGAGACATTAGGAAATCAGGCAAAGTACAAAGTGAGTGATAGGATGAGACATTTTTAACAGGGTTCAGTTTCAATATTTAATCTTAGGAAGAAACAAATATGTACTCACCAATAGGAATGATATTTGAGATCATTAGTTAATCAGGACATGGATGTTGTTAGTAATACATGCTCACTTTCAATATAGGCTTTGGTACAATCATAAGTGTGTCCGTTGCATTTTGTGTCAGGAATATTACTGTGATGAAATGTATATATATATCAGGTGGCTAGAGTATTTCTTCCAATATTCTTAAAGCAATATTTTAAAGACTTATAAATTAGTATTTGGGATACAAATAGGTATACCATCGGTCTATGAATATAGAGATGATGCCTTAATAGACCATACTGTGAATAAATAATATAACTGGTTCAAACTTTAAATAATGGATTGAATTGATATCTGAAAATATATAGGAAATCTTATATTGATATACATAAATTCATTCTAACCAGTTATACATCTAATGGTAATATTAGCATTATGGTTTATCATGAAGAGTGTCTGAGTTTTGCTTCAAAAATGATTATGGAAATCAAAAATAATGTGTTTGGAAAGAATCTCATTAAAAGAACAGTCAAGAAACATGGAGGAATACATGTGTTCTGAAGTAGGAAGTGATTGAAAGTGAACTAAATGCCTATAAATTTGTGAAATTGTGGATGAAAGAATATATCCTATTATGTCCATAAACTGCAGAAATAGTAATGTATCAGTGTTGAATAAAAATGAACTTCAAAATACACATCATGGTCCCATAGGTGTCTACTTGCATTGATGTGAAACTGGGTCAGTCACTGTGGAAATATTACGATTTGTATGCACCATTCACTGAATTTAGTTTTCAGTACTAGGAAATAAATATGTATTTAAGGTGGATGAATATTTCTAAGAATTATTTTGTGAAAATTTGATTATAAATCCACATACACACACATGAGTAAATTTAGAAAGTGTATAATAAGACACATATATTTCATATTTTGGAAAATCTAAAGAGTAGATATCTATATCTATATAGATAGATAGATAGATAGATAGATAGATAGATAGATACTCACATACACAGACATTAAAATGTAGCAATATATATGCCATTTGAAAATCATAATAAAATAGATATCATCCACGTATCCAAAAATATTCATTTTACTGAACATTTATTTATGCATAATATTGTTCATCTAGGAAATTCACCCATAGGTTGAATTTCCAGTTCCATCAGTATTTAGAGGGAGTGATCTCTTCTCACAATTTGTATCTTCCAAAATAATCAAGCTCACAAGAATGTACATGTGATACCAGGTAGAATTCTAAAGATGCATTAAAAAATACATGTGATGAATAGGCTACAGAGAAAGGGAGACAGCAATTTACATATGTGTTAATTTTAAAAACTCATGGAGAAGTATTACAATGAAAAGTTGACTATATTTATAACACATACCGTTGATAAAGCCGAAGGCAAGTCCAAGTATACACCATGCCTCCTATGAAAGGCCTGTATTTCTATTCTGTTAAGTTTCTTTTTCTCCATCATATTTGGATTAGTAGTCAGAGTCTAGTAGGGTATGGGTTAGTGTCAGGGATTCAGTATTTCAAATGGAAAATATGAAAATAAATCTAATGTGTATGCAAATATGTGCTACACAAAAATCATCCCACTCTCATCCAGAACAATGCTTTGACATTACCTTCGCCCCAAATAAGACACAATTAGTGGAGAAAAGTTAGAAAATCTGTGAATACATATGTGGAAAGAAAAATGCTCAGGAGTTCACAAACTTGTAGGAGGTAGAACGGGTTACAAAAAGGGAGAGGGTAAACACTCCACAAACATGGAGCTCTGCTGGCCCAATGACTTTTTGAGAAACTGCCTCTGAGGTCGGGCAGTTAAAATATATATTGTTGTCAGGAGTTTTAGCTTCCTTTGTAGTGAGACCATCAATTCTGGGTCTCCATCTATGTGACCTGGATGACATGGTTTTTTGTTTTCTAGTGAACATGAGGCAGCAGTGCTGAATTCTCTCTTTGTAGGTAAACTTTGGCCACTGGGGTCTAAGTATCTAACTATGTTGTCTGTAGAGCCATTTGGTCATTATCCACTTTCGTGGTGTTTTTTACTGCTGCACTGTGAGTTTGGTATTGGCTTCACGAAATACAAGGAGTTCTACTGGGACACAGTGCTGGAGGATGTACTCTCACGTGTGGTGGGTTAGTAAAATGCACCAGTGAGGCTTCAATCCCACATAGCTTTTCAACTTGACAATAGCAACCTGATTCTGACCTTTGGCAGGAATCCTCTCCATATAACAAGATGCCCTTACATAGAAGGGTCTGCTGGCTGTACCATGTCAGTCACAAGTCTTTCTAAGCCAATGGCAGATCCACGTGGCCCCACCACAAATGTTTTTTTCACACACCTACACTCCTCTGCTCTAGGCCCACTAGTCTGCAGGCTCCAACTTTCTGGCATCTATGTTCTACACTTTTTTCATGAAACCCAGTCAATCAAGGCACTGTCTGGTACAATCATGATCAGGAACAGGACATTCAGAAGTTCTCCAGTGCAACCTGGTCATAGTAATTTCAAAAAATTCATGGTATTTATCTAGATATTTTTCAATAATGAAGTTGGAGGCAATGTGGGATTTAATTTATACAGGAACCATTAAAAGGTGAGGAATCTCATTTCAATGAAAGCTCTGGAGAACTTTCACAGGCAAGGCTTCCCAAAGAGTGGGCAAAAGGTCACATGAAGCCAGGCCCATTGAGGTCTACAATGTGAATTCCATGTGTGTTTTGACTCTCAACTATGGCTGACAATCTTTCAAAATAAAATCTTGTGATATCCTGGCTGAGATTCCCAGTGCTCTGTGGAAAGTCACCTTGGGCCTAGATCTCAGTTTCCAATGGCGAATCTCATGCGTGGCCTCCAAAAATCCCAACACAATTCATGGCAATACTTCTCTGAGTTCAGTTCCACAACTCAGTCTCTAAGGGGAATCACAACAGAGTTCAAGCCCAGGTGGACCCAGGCATCTCTTCCAATTGCCACACAAATGATGACAATTAAAACCAAAACACTCCCACAGGGCCCTCTTCTTCTTTTATATAGACACTAATCATAAACTCTAGCTGGAGGTTTCCACCAGGGGCACAGCCCAAGACAGTGTCAAAAATAATCTCCCTTGCCCCTCATTTGCCTAAAGTCAGGGTGGCCTGGACAACATTCCTATGAAACAGAAGTGATCATATAGGACTGCTGTTAATACTGCTCCACTTCTCAAATTTGAGGCCTACTGACTGTGGGGTATAGATTCTTTGTGTGAATTGGAGTCATGAGAAAACGCAAGCACCTATTGTCCAGCCTCTGCAGGGCTTTGAAGAACTCATTTGACACAAATGATCCCTATTCTCACTTGATGGAGGTCAGAAATATTACAGAGGAAGGCGAGAGGCTTCATCCAAAATGACTGATCTTTTTTCCATTTTGGTTTTGAATGCCCACATGGGATCTTTCTCTAGACCCATCAGGTGCTGAAAATCTAAACCACAGGCTCACACAGGGCCAAGAGGCTGATTCAGACAAATCTTTTTCCAAAGCAATAAAGTAAAAAGCCACAGGTGATTCCCATTCATTTCCATTTGAAAACTCTTTTCTTCAGGCTTCACTAAGGTTTGGCCTGAGGCAAAGACCTTTCTGACATTCAGAGCAACAGAACAATAGGTAATCAAAAGCCCCCAAGCAGGGTTTCTCCTAGGAGACTTTCCTGGTTACTCTGATATGTGAGTTTTCTGAGATGCTCGCCATTCTCTTCAACTATCCAGTACATGGCCATGTCACAGAGCTTGGAGGTGGTACGTATCTTGTACAAAAATACATGATACTAATCTTGAGAGTGGCCAGAATTCAGGAAAAAAATGAGAACTTAGGTAGATAGCAGGTGTTGCCCATGGATGAGGCAAGCCTCAGTCCATTCATTAATTGGGAAGGATGCATACTGGGAAGTTTTCTACTAGACAGGACACACCCAATGAGCTATTTTCTTTTCTAATATCTACAAAGAAAAACACAATGGGATACACAGACACAGAAACAGTCTCCTTGTCAAATGACTTACTAGAAACAGTCCACTCCAAACCAAACAAACCTCCTTTTTTACCTATTCTCAGATCATGTGAAAAAACCACAAACACAAACCAACACCCTCTAATGCACCTCCTTCTTCCAAGTAGGTCTGTGACTATCTGGAATGTCCTCTGACTGGTAGGACATACAATGCTCCCCAGAAATGGCCTTTCTGTCTCAGATCTGGTCTCCTTGGTCAAATCTGTGAAGTTGTAAGGACGCAGTGGTGAGCCAATTCCTATCCTCTCAGGAAAGACCCCTCTTCAGAGCTTTCTTGGTATTTGGCAACCCTTACATCAGTAGGTACCAAGAAAGACTGACTCTGTTCCTGGAAAATCCAAAGAAATGAGCCCACTGCAACTGGGACTGGGACTGGCTCAGGGTGCCTTGCTTCCTGGATCACAAAATTCAGAGAGCTCCATCACCAAGGAAGTGAGGTGAGGTCACTACCTTCAGAAAATGAATGAGGTCACTGTCTTGGCCACCACTTTGTCCTAACAGTTTCTTCCTATTGTCTCCTGACATGGAGGCTGTCCTACTTCCTGTGATACTTTCTCATGTTAGAATGGTATAGAAACCATAGTTACCTGGGAACAGCTCTCCACACAGGCCTGGTTTGGTCCATCTTCCCTACATAAAGAATAGAGAGGCTGACTCAGACACATCTTTTCATCCTGACCATGTTTTTTGCCATGGAATATGACTTTTGTTCTCTCAGGTCCTTCATAGCTGCCTGCATCTTCTCCAGGGATCATTTCTGCATGGATTTTGAGGTACTCAGCAGTTGGAAGATCTCCTAACTTCCTGTATTGTAATACCAACTTTGTCCCTGCTCTTCTGTAAAGTGAGATTGAAAGAACATTGTATGGTTAGGATTAATAGCATGTTCGATTTGGGTTGGAAATCATTCTGCTGGATGAATAATGGTATTGGGAACCAGCGATATTTATAAGAATATAGAGGTAGAACATAAGTATGAAAACAGAAATCTAGGTAATATTTGAAGCCCAGAAGGATTTGGACCCTTGATTGGGATCCTTAGCTTGAGTTATGTTTTGCACCGAGGTCTCAGTTAAATTGATATACAATGGCATAAGACCCTGTACCTCAGATGATTAAATGTAGAAGAGATCATCCAGTCAAAAAGGGATTGTGTGTAGGATTAGGAAGATAGTCAGTAGGTTTAGAAGGAAGAGTGAGTCTAGGATTTGGACCAAATGTACTTTAGCAATAGGGTTTTGGTTAGAGAGTGAATATAAATGACACCATATGTGAAGAGTCAGGCACAATGATGAACTGGGGAAAATATGTAGGAAAGCAGACATCAATAGAGACATTAGGAAATCAGGCAAAGTATAACGTGATAGGATTAGACATTTTCAACAGGGTTGAGGTTGAATACATAATCTTAAGAAGAAACCAATTTGTAGTCACCAATAAGATTGACATTTGAGAGCATTAGGCAACCTGGACATGGATATATTTAGTAATCCATGTTCACATTCCATTGAGGCTTTGGTACAATCATAAGGGTGACCTTCGCATTTTGTGTCCAGAATATTACTGTGTTAATATGTATATGAAGATCAGGTGACATGAGTATTTCTTCCACCATTTCTGGGGGAAATATTTTGAAAAGATATAAATTAGTACTGGGGATACTAATCGGCTTACCCTGTGTTGATGAATATAGAGATGATGCATTAATAGACCATACTGTGAATAAATTATATGACTGGTTCCAAATTTAAATAATGGATTGTATTGATATCTGAAAAAATAGAGGAAATCATTTATTGATATACATACATTCATTCCAACCACTTATATATCTAATGGTTATATTAGGGTTACCGTTTATCATAAATAGTGTGTGAGTTTTGCTTCAAAAATGATTATGGAATCGAAAATAATGTCTTTAGAAAGAAGTCTAGTGAAAAGACCAGTCAAGAAACATGGAGAAATATAAATGTTCTGAAGGAGGAAGTGATTGAAAGTGAACCAAATGTTTATAAATTTGTGAACTTGTGAATGAAAGGATATAATTTATGATGTCTATAAACTGAAGAAATAATAACGTACCAGGTTTGATTAAAATGAACTTTAATAAACACACCATATCCAATAGGAATCTACTTGCATTGATGTTAAACTTGCTCAGTTACTGTAGAAATATTAGGATTTGTAAGCACCCTTCCCTGAAGTTAGTTTTCAGTACTAGGAAACAAATATTTATTTCAGTGGATGTATATTTCTGAGAATAAACTTTTTAAAAGTTGATTATAAATCCACATATATGAATATGAATGAATTCAGGCGGTGTATAAGAAGACACATATATTTCATATTTTGGTAAATCTGGAGAATATATATATATATATATATATATATATATATATATATATATATATAATGTATATATAGACACACAAACACACACATTATAATGTAGCAATATATATGCCAATTGAAATTCATCATGAAAAATAACTCATCCGCATATCCCAAAATATTCATTTTACTGAACATGAATATGTGTATAGTGTTGTTCATCTAGGAAGCTCACCCATGGGTTCAATTTTCAGTTAAAACAGCGTTTAGGAGGAGTGATCTCTTCTCACAATTTGTATCTGCCAAGTCAGCCACCTCACAAGAATGTATATGTGAAACCAGGTAGGATTCTATTTGTGCATATAAAAATACATTTGCTTAATAGGCTACAGAGAAAGGGAGACAGGAATTCACATTTTTCTTAACTTTAAAAACACATGGAAAATTATTTCAACAAATAATTGACTAGATTTATAACTCCTACCTTATATCATGCAAAAGGTAATTCCAACTATACACCATGCTTCTTCTGAAATGCTTGTATTTCTATTCTGTTTGGGTTATTTTTCTCCATTATATTAAGATTAGTAGTCAGAGTTTAGTAGGGTATGGGTTAGTGTCAGGGATTCAGTATTTCAAACAGAAAATTGGAAAATGAATCCAATGTGTATGCAAATATGTGCTACAAAACAATCTTCCCTCTCTCATCCAGAACAATGACTTGACATTCCCTTTGCCCCAAGTAAGTCAGAATTAGAGGAGAAGAGTTAGAAAATCTGTGAATATATATTTAGAATGGAAAATGCTCAGGAGTTCACAACCTTGGAGTTGATAGAGCAGTTTCCAAAAGTAAGTGACATGGTAAACACTCCACAAACATGGAGATCTGCTGGCCTAAACACTTCTTGAGAAATTGCCTCTGAGCTTGGGCACTTGAAATATATGTTGTTTTCAGGAGCTTTAACTTCCGATGTAGTGAGACCATCAAAGCTATGTCTGCATCTATGTGACCAGGAGGACATGGTTTCTTATTTTCCAATGACCATGAGGCAGCAGTGCTAAATTCTCTCTTTGTAGCTAAATTGTGGCCACTGGGGCTAAGTGTCTCCCCATGTGGACTGTGAAGCCATTTGGTCATCCTCGACTTTTCGTTTTGTTTCTTGCTGCTGCACTGGGAGTTTGGTATTTGCTTCACGAAATACAAGGAGTTCAAGTGGGACACAGTGCTGGAGGGAGTTCTGTCACTTGTGGTGGGTCAGTGTCTGCATGAGAATGCACCAACTAGGCTTCTATCCCACATAGCTTGCCCCTTGACCATAGCAACCTGATTCTAAACATTGCCGTGAAAAATCTCCATATAACAAGATGCCTTTATATAGAAGGGTCTGCTGGCTCCACCGTGTCTGTCTCAAGGCATTTGAAAGTCAATGGCAGATCCACATGGCCCCACCAGAGATGTTTTATCACACACCTGCACACCACTGCTCTAGGCCCACTACTCAGCAGGCTCCAACTTACTGGCATCTCTGTTCTACACGATTTTCATGATACCTAGTCAATCAAGGCACTGTCTGGTATACTCATGATCAGCAACAGGACATCCAATGGTTCTCCAGTGCCACCTGGTCATGAGAATTTCTAAAATTTTATGGTATTTATCTAACTATTTTTCACAGATGAAATTGTTGGTACTGTGGGTTTCAATTCATTCAGGATCCATTAAATGTTGAGGAAGCTCATTTTAATGAAGGATCTGGAGATCTCTCACAGGCAAGGCTTCCCAAAGAGTGGCCAAATTGTCACATGAAGCCAGGCCCATTGAGGTCTACAATGTGAGGTCATGTGTGTTTTGACTCTCAACGATGGCTGCCAAGTCTTTCAGAATAAAACCTGTGATATCCCAGCTGAGATTCCCAGTGCTCTCTGGAAAGCCTCCCTGGGCCTAGACCTCAGTTTCCAAGGGCGACTCTCATGTGTGGCCTCCTGAAATCCCAACAACATTCATGGCAATACTTCTCTGAAGTTAGTTCCAAATCTCATTCTCTAAGGGGAATCACATCAGAGTTCAAGCCCAGGTGGACCCAGTCATCTCTTCCAACTACCACACAAATGACCACAATTAAAACCAAAACACTCCCACATGGTTCTCATCTTCTTCCATATAGACACACATCATAACCTGTGGATGGAGTTTTCCATGAGGGGCACAGCCAAACCAGTGCCCAAAATAAGCTCCCTTGCCCCTCATTTGCCTAACGTCAGGGTGGATTGGACATGCTTCCTGTGAACCAGGAGTGATCAAATAGGCCTGCCGTAAATGCTCCACTTCTCCACTTTGAGGCCTTCTTACTGTGGGGATTATATTCTGCTTTTTCTAAATTTTTTTGGAAATTTAATTGGAAAGTTAAAAAAATTGTTTTGCAGAATGTTAAATTTCTAATGCAAAACCTTCACCTTGTTTGTGAAGGAAACCTTGATGCCTTGCCAATCTGGTAACATGGAGATACTCAAAATTTTCTTTTACATACTACATGGATGAATGGCTACAGCTCATAGTTTTTTAAAACTGAAAGGCAGATACCAGCAAGTAAGATAACAAATAAAAGACAATTTTATTAAAAAATAAAGTTGTTAAATGACTCAAATATTGGAAATTCAATTCTTTTTATTTTTGGTTGTTCAAAACATTATAAAACTCATGATATATCATCTTTCATACATTTGACTCAATTGGGTTATGAACTCCCATTTTTACCCCAAATACAAATCGCAGAATCACATCAGTTACACACTCACGTTTTTACATAATAGCATACTAGTTATTGTTGTATTCTGCTACCTTTCCTATCCCCTACTATTCCCCCTCCCCTCCCATCTTCCCTCTCTACCTCATCTGCTGTTGTTTAATTCTCTCCCTTGTTTTCCCCTCTTTAGCCTCACAACCTCTTATATGTAATTTTGTGTAACATTGAGTAGTCTCCTACCATTTCCATATGCTTTTCCTTCTCTCTCCCTTTCTCTCCCCCCACTCATCTCTGTTTAGTTTTAATATTTTTCTCATGTTCTTCCTCCCTGTTCTCTTCTTATTTGCTCTCTCTATATAAAAGGAAACATTTGGCATTTGTTTTTTAAGGATTGGATAGATTCGCTTAGCATAATCTATTCTAATGCCATTCATTTCCCTGCAAATTCTATGATTTTGTCATTTTTCAGTGCTGTGTAATACTCAATTGTGTATAGATGCCACATTTTTATTATCCATTCGTCTATTGAAGGGCATCTAGGTTGGTTCCAAAGTCTAGCTATTGTGAATTGTGCCGCTATGATCATCGATGTGGCAGTATCCTTATACTGCTCTCTATTAACATCCTCAGGGAAGAGTCTGAGAAGGGCGATATCTCGGTCAAATGGTGGTTCCATTCCCAGCTTTCCCATGAATCTCCATACTGCTTTCCATATTGTACTCACCAATTTGCAGTCCCACAAGCAGTGTACAAGTGTACCCTTTACCCCACATCCTCACCAACACTTATTGTTGTTCGACGTCATAATGGCTGCCAATCTTACTGGAGTGAGATGGTATCTTAGGGTGGTTTTGATTGCATTTCTCTGACTGCTAGAGATGGTGAGCATTTTTTCATGTACTTGTTGATTGATTGTATGTCCTCCTCTGTGAAGTGTCTGTTAAGATCCTTGGCCCATTTGTTGATTGGGTTATTTGTTATCTCATTGTTTAATTTTTTTGAGTTCTTTGTATATTCTAGATATTAGGGCTCTATCTGAAGTGTAAGGGGTAAAAATTTGTTCCCAGGATGTAGGCTCTCTATTTACCTCTCTTATTTTTTCTCTTGCTGAGAAAGATCTCTTTAGATTAAGTAAGTCCCATTTGTTTATTCTTTTTATTAACTCTTGGGCTATGGGTTTCCTATTAAGGAATTTGGAGCCCAACCCCACAGTATGTACATCGTAGCCAACTTTTTCTTCTATCAGACGCAGTGTCTCTGATTTTATATCTGGCTCCTTGATCCATTTTGAGTTAACTTTTGTGCATTGTGAGAGAAAGGGATTCAGTTTCATTTTGTTGCATATGAATTTCCAGTTGTCCCTGCACCATTTGTTGAATATGCTATCCTTCTTCCATTGCATGCTTTTAGGCCCTTTTTCAAATATAAGAAAGTTGTAATTTTGTGGATTTGTCTCTGTGTCCTCTATTCTGTACCATTGGTCCATCTGCCTGTTTTGATACCAGTACCACACTGTTTTTGTTACTATTGCTTTGTAGTACAGTTTGAACTCTGGATTCACACTTCCTGCTTAGAATTGCTTTCGCTATTCTGGGTCTTTTGTTTTTCCATATGAAATTCATGATTACTTTATTTATTTCTACAAGAAATGCCATTGGGTTTTTGATTGGCATCGCATTAAACCTGTAGAGAACTTTGGGTAATATCGCCATTTTGATGATGTTATTTCTGCCTATCCATGTACAGGGCATACTTTTCCATCCTCTAACATCTTCTTCTATCTCTCTCTTTAGGGTTCTGTAGATTTCATTGCATAAATCTTTCACCTCTTTGGTTAGGTTGATTCCCAAGTTTTTTATTTTCTTTGAGTATACTGTAAAAGGAGTGGTTTTCCTCATTTAAATTTCAGAAGTTTTGTTGCTGATATACAGGAATGCCTTAGATTTATGCGTGTTGATTTTATATCCTGCCACTTTGCTGAATTCATTTACTAACTCTAGCAGACCCTTTTGGGTCTGTTAAATATATTATCATGTCATCCAAAAATAGCGATAATTTAAGTTCTTCTTTTCCTATTTTTAAGTCTTTAATTTCTTTTGTCTGTCTAATTGCTCTGGCTAGTATTTCAAGAACTAAATCGAATAGAAGTGGTGATAGATGGCATCCCTGTCTTGTTCCAGATTTTAAAGGGAATGCCTTCAGTTTTTCTCCATTTACAATGATGCTAGCCTGAGGTTTAGCATATATAGCTTTTACAATGTTGAGGTAAGTTCCTGTTATTCCTAGTTTTTATAGAGTTTTAAACATAAAGGGATGCTGTACTTTGTAGAATGCTTTTTCTGCATCTTTCGAGATGATCATATGGTTCTTCTCTTTAAGTCTATTTATGTGGTGAATAGTATTTATTGATTTCCGTATATTGAACCAGCCTTGCATCCCTGGGATGAATCCCTCTTGATCATGATGCACAATTTTTTTATGTGCTTTTGTATTTGATTTGCCAGGATTTTATTGAGAATTTTTGCATCCAAGTTTATTAGAGATATTGGTCTGTAGTTTTCTTTCTTTGAAGTGTCTTTGTCTGGTTTTGGGATCAGGGTGATGTTGGCCTCATAGAATGAATTTGGAAGAACTCCTTCTTTTTCTATTTTTTGAAATAGCTTGAAAAGTATTGGTATTAATTCATCTTTGAACGTTTTGTAGAACTCTGCTGTATAACCATCTGGTCCAGGGTTTTTTTTGGTAGGTAGTCTTTTGAAGGTTTCTTCTATTTCTTCCTTTGTTATTGGTCTATTTAAATTTTGTGTGTCTTCCGGACTCAATCTGGGCAGATCATATGACATAAGAAATTTATCGATATCTTCATTATCTTCTGTTTTATTGGAATATAGGGTTTCAAAATACTTTCGAATTATCTTCTGTATTTCTGTAGTGTCTGTTGTGATATTGCCTTTTTTATCCCATATGTTAGTAATTTGAGTTCTCTCTCTGCTTCTCTTCATTAGCATGGCTAAGGGCCTGTCGATTTAATTTATTTTCAAAGAACCAACTTTTATTTGTTCAATTTTTTTGTTTCAATTTTGTTGATTTCTCCTCTAATTTTAATTATTTCTTGTCTTCTACTACATTTGTTGTTTTGCTCTTTTTTTTTCTAGGTTTTTGAGATGTAGTGTGAGATCATTTATTTGTTGTTTTTTTCTTTTTTTGAGGAAAGAATTCCAAGAAATGAATTTCCCTCTTAAAACTGCTTTCATTGTTTCCCACAGAATCCGGTATGTTGTGTCTGTATTTTCATTTGTATCTAAGAGATTTTTTTATCTCCTCCTTTATGTCTTCTGTAACCCATTGATTATTCAGTAACATAGTGTTCATTTTCCATGTGATGTAGAATTTTTCCTTCCTTCTTCAATCATTAATTTCAAGTTTCATTCCATTATGATCAGATATGGTGCATGGTATTATCTCCATACTTTTATATTTACTAAGAGTTTCCATATGGCATAATATATGGTCTATATTTGAGTAAGACCAATGTGCTGCTGAGAAGAACATGTATCCACTTTATGATGTTTGATATATTCTATATATGTTGGTTAAGTCTAGGTTATTGATTGTGCTATTGAGTTCTATAGTTTCTTAATTCAGATTTTCTCTAGAGGATCTGTCCAATGGCGAGGGTTGTGTGCTGAAGTCACCCGTAATTATTGTGCTATAGCCTATATGACTCTTGAACTTGAGGAGAGTTTGTTTTATGACTTGGCACCACCATTGTTTGGTGCATACAAATTGATAATTGTTATGTCTTGTTGGTGAATGTTGCCTCTTAACAGTATATAGTGTCCTTCTTTATCACTTTTGATTAACTTAGGTTTTAAGTTGATTTTATTCGATATGAGTATGGCCACTCCTTCTTGCTTCCGAGGGCCAACAATGGCTGCGAAGTCTTTCAGAATAAAATCATGTGATTTCCTGGCTGAGATTCCCATTGCTCTGTGGAAAGCCACCTTGGGCCTAGATCTCAGTTTGAAAGGGTGACAATCATGCGTGGCCTCCTAAAAACCAACACAATTCATATCAATACTTCTATGAGGTACGTTCCAGAACTCAGGCTCTAAGGGGAATCACACCAGAGTTCAAGCCCAGGTGGACCAAGTCATGTCTTCCAACCCCCACACAAATGACCACAATTAAAACAAAAAAACTACCACATGGCCCTCATCTTCGTCCATAAAGACCCTCATCAAAAGTTCTGGATGGAAGTTTCCATGAGGGTTGCAACTAAAGACAGTTTTCAGAATAAGCTCCCTTGCCTCTAATTTCCCTAAAGTCAGGGTGGCCTGGACACCCTTCCTGTGTACCAGGAGTGATCAAAAAGGCCTGCCATTAATTCCGCTTTGTTTCTATAATTTGAGGCTTACTGAATGTCAGGTATAGATTTTTTATGTGATTTGGAGTCATGAGAAAATCCAAGCACATCTGGAGAGCATTCAAGAATTCATTTGACAAAGAGGATCCCTAATCTCACTTGAAGGGGGTCAGGAACCTAACAGAGAAAGGCAAGAATCCTCATCCACAATGACTGCTCTTTTTGCCATTTTGGTTTTGAATGCACACATGGGATCTTTCTTTAGATCCATCAGGTGCAGAGAATCGAAGCCACAGCCTCACACAGGGCCAAGAGGCAGATTCAGACAAATCCCTTTCCAAAGCAATTAAGCAAAGAGCCACAGGTGATGCCCATTTATTTCCATTTGAAATTTTTTTCTTCAGGCTTCACAAAGGGGTGGCCTGAGGCAAAGACCTTCCTGACATTCAGGGCAACAGAACCTTGATTGGTATACTGAGCTTGAATTATGTTCTGCACCGAGGTCTCAGATAAATCGATATACAATGGCATAGGACCGTGTACCTCGGATGATTGAATGTAGAAGAGAACATCCAGTCAAAAAGGGATAGTCTGTAGGATTAGGAAGATAGTCAGTAGGTTTAGGAAGAAGAGTGAGACTAGGAGTTGGACCAAAAGTTCTTTAGCAATAGGGTTTCAGTTAGAGAGTGAATGTAAATGTCAGCACATCTGAAGAGAAAGTCACAATGATGAACAGGGAAAAATATGTAGGAAAGCAGATATCAATAGAAAGATTAGGAAATCAGGCAAAGTATAAAGTGAGTGATAGGATTAGACATTTTCAACAGGCTTGAGGTTGAATATATAATCTTAGGAAAAAACAAATATGTAGTAATCAATAGGATTGACATTTGAGAGCATTAGGCACCCTGGACATGGATGTTTTTAGTAATCCATGGTCACTTTCCATTTAGGCTTTGGTACAATCATATGTGTGACCTTTGCATTTTGTGTCCAGAATACTACCGTGATAAAATTTATATGTTGATAAGGTGACATGAGTATTTCTTCCACCATTATGGGGAGTAATATTCTGGAAACTTATAAATTAGTACTGGTGATACAAATAGGTGTACCTTGTGTTGATCATTATTGAGATGTTGCATGAATAGACCAGATTGTGAATAAAGTATATAACTGGTTTCAACTTTAAATAATGGATTGAGTTTGCATCTGAAAATGTATTGGAAATCTTATATTGATATATATACAATCATTCCAACCAGTTATATATGTAATGGTAATATTAGGGTTACGGTTTATCGTGAAGAGTGAGTATTGCTTCAAAAATGATTATGGAATCAAAAATAATGTGTTTGAAAGAAGTCTAGTGAAAAGACCAGTAAAGAAACATGGAGGAATACATGTGTTCTGAAGTAGTAAGTAAATGAGAGTGAACCAAATGCCTATAATTTTGTGAAGTTGTGGGTGAAAAAATATATCCTATGATGTCCATATACTGAAAAAATAGTAATGTACCAGTGTTGAGTAAAAATGAACTTCAAAATACACATCATGTCCCATAGCAATCTACTTGCATTGATGTTAAACTGGGTCAGGTACTGTAGAAATATTAGAATTTGTATGCACCACCTACTGAACTTAGTATTCAGTAGTAGGAAACCAATATGTATTACAGGTGTATAAATATTGCTGAAAATAATCTTGTAAAAAGTGGACTTTGAACCCACATACATGAATATAAATGAATTTAGGGAGTGTATAATAAGACACATATTTTTCATATTTTTTTAAAATCTGGAGAATATATATACATATATATATATATAATATATATATATATATATATAATATATATACATATATATACTATATATATATATATATATATATATATATATACACATATATATTTTTTTTCCAGATTTAAAAAAAATACATACACACACACACACACACATTAATATTTAGCAATATATATGCCAATCGAAATTCATCATGAAATATAATTCATCCACATATCCAAAAATATTCATTTTACTGAACATGGATTTATGTATAGTGTTTTCACTAGGAAGCTCACCCATAGGTTGAATTTTCAGTCCCATCATTATTTAGGGAGAGTCATCTGTTCTCACAATTTTATATTCCAAAATCAGGGAGCTCACAAGATTGTCCGTGTGATACCAGGTAGGATATTATATATATATGTATAAAAAATACATGTGCTGAATATGGATACAGAGAAAGGGAGACAGGAATTTATATATGTGATAATTTTAAAAAATCATGGAGAAATATTACAATGAAAAGTTGACTAGATTTAAAAAACATACTCTTGATAATGCAGAAGGCAAATAGAAGTATACACCATGCTTCCTATGAAAGGCCTGTATTTCTATTCGGTTAGGTTTCTTTCTCTCCATGATATTAGGATTAGTAGTCAGAGTCTAGTAGGGTATGGGTTAGTGTCAGGGATTCAGTATTTCAAATGGAAAAAAGGAAAATGAATCTAATGTGTATGCAAAAATGTGATACACAAAAATCTTCCCTCTCTCATCCAGAACAATGCCTTGACATAACCATCGCTAAAAGTAAGACACAATTAGAGGAGAGGAGTTAGAAAATCTGAATATATATGTGGAATGGAAAATGCTCAGGAGTTCACAACACTGGAGGTGGTAGAACAGTTTCCAAAAGTAAGGGAGAGGGTAAACAATCCAGAAACATGGAGCTGTGCTGGCCTTGAGACTTCTTGAGAAACTTCCTCTGAGGTTGGGAACAAGAAATATATGTAATTGTTAGGAGATTTAGCTTCGTTTGTAGTGACACCATGAAATCTGGGTCTGCATCTCTATGACCTGGAGCACATGGTCCTTATTTTCTAATGAACATGAGGGAGCAGTTCTGAATTCTCTCTTTGTAGGTAAACTGTGGCCACTGGGAGCTAAGTGTCTTTCCGTGTGGACTGTGAAGCCATTTGGTGATCCTCCACTTTCCAGGGTGTTTCTTACTGCTGCACTGGGAGTTTGGTATTTGCTTCACGAAATACATGGAGTTCAACTGGGACAAAATGCTGGAGGGAGTTCTGTCATGTGTGGTTGGTCAGGGACGCAAAGAGAATGTACGAACCAGGCTTCTATCCTACATAGCTTTCACCTTGACTATAGCAACCTGATTCTGAACATTGCCCTGAAACCTCTCCATATGACAAGATGCCTTTACATATAAAGGTCTCCTGCCTGCACCATGTCAGTCGCAAGTCTTTCGAAGCCAATGGAAGATCCAGGTGGTCCTACCAAAAATATTTATTTACACACCTACAGTCCACTTCTCTAGGCCCACTACTCATTAGGCTCCAAATTACTGGCATCTCTGTTCTACACCATTTTCACGAAAACCAGTCAATCAAGGCACTCTTTGGTACACTCATGATCAGCAACAGGAAATCCAAAGTTTATCCAGTGCCCCCTGGTCATGGGAATTTCAAAAATTTTATGGTATGAATCTAGTCATTTTTCAAAAATGAAGTTAGAGGCACTGTGGGTTTCAATTAATTCAGGAACCATTAAATGGTGAGGAAGCTCATTTCAATGAAAGCTCTGGAGAACACTCACAGAAAAGCCTTCCAAAAGACTGGCCAAAAGGTCACATGAATCCAGACACATTGAGGTGTACAATGTGAGGTCCATATGTGTTTGGACTCTCAACTAGGGCTGCCAAGTCTTTAAGAATTAAATCATGTGATATCCTGGCTCAGAATCCCCGAGCTCTGTGGAAAGCCATCCTGGGCCTAGATCTCAATTTCCAAAGGCGATTCTCACGTGTGGCCTAGTAAAATCCCAAGAGAACTCACGACAATACTTCTCTGAGGTCAGATCCAGAACTCATTCTTTAAGGGGAATCACACCAGAGTTCAAGCCCAGGTGATCCGAGTCATCTTTACCAACTACCACACAAATTACCACAATTAAAACAAGAACACTCCCATATGGCCCTCATCTTCTTTCATATTGACACTCATCATAATTTTGCTGGAGGTTTCCATGAGGGGAGCAGACCAAGACAGTGTTCAAAATAAGCTCCTTTGACCCTCATTTGCCTATAGTAAAGGTGGCCTGGACACCCATCCTGTGAACCAGGAGTGATCAAATAGGCCTGCCATTAATACCGCTCCAATTCTCCAATTTGAGGCCTACTGACTGTTTGGTTTAGATTCTTTATGTGAATTTTAGTCATGAAATAACCAAGCACCTATGGGCTAGCCTCTGCAGGTTTTGAAGAACTCATTTGACCCAAAGGATCCCTATTTTCACTTGATGGAGTTCAGGAACCTTACAGAGGAAGTCGAGAGACTTCATCCCAATGGATGCTCTTTCTGCCATTTTTCCTTTGGATGCAAACATGGGAACTTTCTTTAGATCCACAGGTGCTGAGAATCTAAGCCTCAGCCACACACAGGGCCAGGGGGCTGATTCAGTCACATCCCTTTTCAAAGCACTTAAGAAAAGAGCCACAGGTATGCCCAATCATTTCCATTTGAAAACTGTTTTCTTCAGGCTTCACAAAGGGGTGGCCAGATGCAAAGAACTTCCTGACATTCAGGGCAACAGAACAATAGGTAAGCAAAAGGCCCAAAGCAGGGTTTCTCCTCTGAGACTGTCCTCGTCACACTGATATCTGAGTTTTCTGAGATGCTCGCCATCACCTACAGCTATCCAGTACATGGCTATGTCACAGAGCTTGGAGGTGGTACATATCTTGGACACAAAACCATGGGCCTATTCTTGAAATTGGCCGGAATTCAGGACAAAAATAGAAACTTAGGAAGGTAGCAGGTGTTGCTCATCGATAAGGCAAGCTACAGTCCATTCATAAACGGGGCAATATGAATGCTGAGAAGCTTTCTACTAGACACGACACATCCATTGATGAATTCTCTTTTCTAATGTCTAC
The DNA here is from genome assembly GCF_048772815.1 of Callospermophilus lateralis. Lineage (NCBI taxonomy): Eukaryota > Metazoa > Chordata > Mammalia > Rodentia > Sciuridae > Callospermophilus > Callospermophilus lateralis. The sequence continues at coordinate 270,024 of NW_027510929.1, forward strand.
AACCACGGAAACAGTGGAATACACAGACATAGAAACACTCGCCCTGTGAAAAGACTTACTAGAAACAGTCCACTTCAAATGAAACAAACCGACTGTCCTACCTATTCTCAGAAAATGAGACAAAACCACAAACCCACAACCACACCCACAAAGGCACCTCCTTCCCCTAAGTAGGTCTTTGACTATCCGGAGTGTCCTCTGACTTGTAGGCCATAATACGTTCCCCCGAAATGGCCTGTCCTGTCTCAGATCTGGTCTCCTTGGCAAACTCTGTGAACTTCTCAGGAGCCAACGGTGAGCCACTAACGACTTTCTCAAGAAAAGCCCCGCTTCCGAGCTTTCCTGGCATTTGGCCTTCTCACGTCTGAAGGTACCAAGAAAGACTGACTGCATTTAGTAAATCCAAACAAGTGAGACCATAGGGACTGGGACTTGGACTGGCTATGGGTGCCTGGCGTCCTGGATCCAAAGTTCAGAGAGTTCCATCACCATGGAAGTGAGGTGAGGTCACTTCCTTCCTGAACTGAATGAGGTCCCTGTCTTGGCAACCACTTTGTCTTAACTGTTACTTCCAAGGGTCCCATGAGATTGAGGCTGCCCCTACTTCCTGTGACACTTTCACAAGTTAGAATGGTATATCAACCATAGGCACCCAGGAATAGATCTCCACACAGGCCTGTTTTGGTCCATGTTCTCTACATTAAGAAGAGAATCTGATTCAGACACAACCTTTTATCCTGACTGGGTTGTTTGCCATGGAAGATGACTTTTGGTCTCTCAGGTCCTTCATAGCTGCCTACATCTTCTCCAGGGATCATTTCTGCATGGGCCTTTGAGGTTATCAGCAGGTGGAAGTTTCCCTACATTTCTGTATTGTAAAATCAACTCTTTCCCTGCTGTTCTATAAAGTTAGATTGAGGGAATAGTGTATGATTATGGTTAAAAACATGTTTGATTTGGGTTAGAAATCATTGTGCTGGATGAATAATGGTATTGGGAACCTGCTATGTGTATAAGAATATATAGGTGTAATATATGTATGAAAAAAGAAATCTAAGTATGATTTGAAGGCCAGAAGGGCATTGGGCCCTTGATTGGGATACGCAGCATTGAATTACGTTCTGCAGAGATGTCTCAGATAAATCGATATACAATGGCATAGGACCTTGTACTTTGCATGAATTAATGTAGAAGGAACATCCAGTCAAAAAAGGATAGTCGGTAGTGAAAGGTTAATAAAATAGGTACTTGCTATTTCCTGTTTTTCTGTATGCTTAAAAAAACACTGTTGAAATCTTGAGAAATGTTTGCTAATCTTGTTCTAGAATGTACTGTTCCCAACTGCCAAACTGCAGAATGTACTGCCTCACTCGGTGTCACACGAACCGCCCACTCACCCTTACACATCAGTAAACTTCCCTCCCTTCCATCTCCAAGGAATGTATGTAAGCTCTGCATAAGCTGTTCTCAGAGCTCTCTGATCTATTTAAGTTAGCTGTGAGCCCCAGCAAGCTGGACGCAAAATAACCCTTTGCTGTTGCATGAGACAGTCTCTTGGTAGTCTCTTCCTCCAACACTCACCTGACCTTTACATATTGAGGTTCCACCGAGTTCCGGCAGTGGCGGATGAGAGACCCCAACGGGCTCCTCTCGGAGCAAGTAAGGCGCCTCTTTCTGGTTTCAGGTGTCATGTTAGGGCTTGGCAAAATTGCTGGCGATGAAGAGCCTGGGGTCTCTCCGACGGTGGCTGAGAGACGTGTCACAGAGACATAGGGCACCTCCCTGGGGGACCCCAAAGAGGACTCGGAGAATCAAGGAACAATTGCTTCATCGACTCAGTGATATTTTCTTTTAGATTCGGTATTGCCATCCTATCGGGTTTTGCCGGCTACGCATTCCTGGTCTCAGTGTTGGATGTCCATTGCCTGTCTTTATGGTCTTGTCTTATCTGTGTCATGTGTCTTTGCTTTTACTGTTTGTGTACCTTTCATTATGGGACAGAGCACTTCAATGCCTCTGTACCTGACCCTTGATCACTGAACCAAAGTCCGCTTAAGGGCTCAGAATCTTTCTTTTTTTAGTAAAACGCTGGACCTGGCAGACTCTCTGTGCCTCAGAATGGCCCATCTTTGGAGTCGTATGGCCCCAAGAAAGATCTTTCTACTTCCCACTAATTTATAAAGTCAGAGATATTGTCTTTCAGCCAGGGCCACATAGCCATCCTGATCAACAGCCATATATCTTAACTTTTCAGGACCTCTGCAAATCTCCTCCTCCATGGGTGAAGCCTTTCCTTGCCCATGCCTCTGCTCATACTCCTTCCCACATGATCTCTCAAACCCTCACCTCTTCCTCCTCCTCCACCCTCTGTTTTCCCTGAGTCACAAGATTTGACTCTACTGGACTCTTCCTCCTCTCCTTATCCCTACCCTCGTCCCCTAACACACAACACACTCTAAGTGATTCCCCTGCTGCTGACTAAGCCTCTCTACCATTGGAGGAAGCTAAGCTGATAATAGGATCTGATAATGGACCGATGTTCATGGCCCAGGTAAGTCAGGGGTTAGCCAGGAACCTGGGGATTAATTGGAAGTTATATTGTGCTTATAGACCCCAGAGTTCAGGACAAGTAGAAAGAATGAATAGAACCATTGAAGAGACCTTAACGAAATTAAGCTTAGAGACCAGCATAAAAGATTGGACTGTGCTACTGACTTATGCAATGTTTCATGCAAGAAAAAATCCTTCTGTTTCTTTGAGTAACCTTACCCCCTGAGAAGTTCTCTATGGTGGCCCTCGTCCAGTAAGGGTCCTAAGCCCAACTGTAAGACCTAAGGATCCTTTCCACACCCTCTTGCTTGACAGACTTAAAGCTCTTGAAAGAACTCAGTGATACCTGTGAAAATAGCTGCCCACTGCGTAACAAACTGTGTACCAGGGGATTCCACATCCATATCAAATAAGAGACTTCATGTATGTAAGATGACATCAGGTGTCATCCCTGGAACCCAGCTGTAAAGGACCATACCAGGTGCTACTTATAACACCTACAGTGGTAAAGGTATACAGAATCACTTCTTGGATCCATGCCTCTCATCTCAAGCCTGCTCCTTGTCCAGAATCTTTCTGGAAACTGGAAAAGACTGGTAACAGTTTCAAATTGTGTATTCGCCATGTGGATAAGGTTATATACTCTCCCCTTGGCCACAAGTAGTCCTAACCCTCATCAGCCTTTTAAGCAGCGATGGCTGATCACAAATCCTACTGGAAAAGTGTATAATCGATCTCACATACATCCCCCTTAGGGACCTGGTGGCCATCTCTCCACCCAGACATTTGTCAGCTGGCCATAGGTTTTTTCTATTGGGATATCCCTGATGAAGAAAATCCCACTAAAATACCATTAAATCCCTTGTGTACCATAGATAATGGAAACAAACATTATGGATGTAGGGACACGCGAGCCAGATGCAGGTTGGCTATCCTAGATTACTTGTTTGCCCGGGAAACTATCAAAGCCACAAACAGTAACGGCTGTGTGGGGGAAAAACCGACTTCTTCAGTATGTCATGGAGATGTGAGCATACAGAGGCTGCCTGATGGAACCCAATACTTCATCAAATTCAGTACACAGCATTGGCCATATTACCAAGTAGACAACAGAAAAAGGATGGCCCCCAGAGGGGTCTCTAGATCCTCAAATTTTGCGTGACCTTTTTAACTTCTGCAAGTGCTCAAAAGGGTGAAAGGAGATTCCCCTATGTGGAAGCCCTTTCCCTCCTTCACTCACATCCTGAACTATGCTTCTCCAATAGATTTTTATCCTCAGCCTTCTGCTCCAGACTCTCTGCTGTCACTCCCACCTCAGCAACGTGATTTCTCACCTCCAATTACTAGATCAGAATCCCAAACCTCCACCAGTTCTCAGACAATTGCCCGCTTGTGAGGTAGCAGGTACTGAGGTACCCCTCCACCCACTCACTCCTCTCTCTTCCTGTCAGTGCCCACACCGGGTCCCACCAGGTCCTCTTTCCAGCTAACCCAAAGCTCAAACGAGCTGAGGAGAGCTCTCAGACCCTTATCCAAGATGTAATATAAATGGCCATTAAAGTTGCTTTGTCATCACTGAAAACAGGTTACTAAAATTTAAAGTCCCTCACAGGATTTTGGGATACTCACTCCCGTTTTCTGCTCTTCTCTACCTGTTCTACTGCTCAAGTTTTTTGCTAGGAAATTCCCAAACACCTTTCCAATTATTCTTTTACATCTCTCTTTTTCCTCATTCTCAGATCCTCGGAGCTTCTCTCAGCCCCACCTTCCCCGTATTCCCCCTCTGTACCAGGCCCACAGAAAATTCTTAAATGTCCTTCTCCAGAAGTCTTCACCATGGCTGACTTTAGAACTTTCAGCATAGAGTTTCTATAAAGAGTTCAATGTAGATAAACTTTCTCTTTTTGTATTGCCCTGTTATACTTGGCCACTGGCTAAAAAACTCAGTACTTCTAAGCTAGACAACCCCTAACTAGTTTTTCACAAAATATGTGAACAAGTCCTCTGGCCTTCAGCTGGGGCTTCACAGAAATGGCCACATTTCTAAGATAAAGAAATTACCAACTGGGCTTCGTTGTAACAGCTGGCAGGGGGAAAATAAGAAAGGGAATAAAAAGCTCTCCTCCTCCCAGGTGTCCTTGAAAATTTAACTTGCCCAGAACAGAGGAAAAATCAGAAACATATACTGCTTTTTTGAACTTCTGCAGACTGTAAACTTCTGAGCCCCATCCCTTATATGTTGGGTACACAATTCTGAAACTACCTAAACTTGAGTTTCAGGGGACTAATTGATTACAACAGAAGCAATGCCCTCTGAATCCAGTTGCAACAATATAGGACTGTTTCCCTGTCTTCAGTGCTATCTTAGGTGCCTTGCCTTGTCTGTCCCTACAACAGCATAATTCTATATACTTAAACATTGTTTATGTTTTCATGAAATGGTCAACAGATGTGATTATTTTGAAATGTTGCAGATGTTTCCCAGAAAGCTCTATCATGACGCAGGTTCGTTTGAAGATCAAATAGGGGGGGCATACAACCGGATCCACTGGGAACTTGTATCCCTCACTTTAGCCATCCTATTAGGAATAGGAGTTGCTGCACGGGTGGGCACAGGAACCACTGCCATTGTCCATGGGACACAACAAATGACCCAATTAGAAGAAGCAATAGAGCAAAACTAAGATATTAGAAACCTCCATCAGAGCTTTGCATGAATCTTTAACCTCTCTCTCTGAAGTTGTTTTAAAGAACAGTTGAGGGTTGGACCTCCTCTTCATTAGAGAAGGGGGCCTTTGTGCTGCATTGAGGGAAGGATGTTGTTTTTATGCTGACCATACTGGAGTTGTAATAAAATCTATGAGTAAATTTAAAAGACACCTTGAAGAGCATCAACAAGAGAGAGAGGCCCAAAAAGGGTGGCTTGAGTCTTGGTTCACACACTCCTCCTGGTTAACTACGTTTTTATCAACCCTGGCCGGTCCAATAATAATCCTCATATTATTGCTAACTATAAAATCCTGTTTGCTCAACCATGTAATTTCTTTTCTCCAGGCTCAAATTGGACGAGTTAAACTTATGGTAATACCCCACTAGCAGACATAGAATGTGACACCCTCCAATGATCATTTTTATGATTAAAAGTAGCCAGAAGAAGAAGTGGGGAATTAAAGTTTAATAAAATAGGTACTTGTCACTTCTTGTTTTTCTGTATGCTTAACAAAACACTATTGAAATCTTGAGAAATGCTTGCAAATCTTGTTCCCAGAATGTTCTGTCCCCAACTGCCCAACTGCAGAATGTACTCTCACCCAGGTGAATGCAAACCACCCTCTCACCCTGACCCATCAATAAAATTCCCTCCCTGCCCTCTCCAGGGAAAGTATATAAGCTCTATTTAAGCTATTCTCAGGGCTATCTGCTCTATTCAAGTGATCTCTGAGCCCCAGCATGCTGGACACCCAAAAAACCCTTTGATGTTGCAAGAGATAGTCTGTTGGTGGTCTCCTCCTCTGAAGCTCGCCCCAAATTTACTTGGATGATTGAATGTAGAAGAGAACATTCAGTCAAAAACGATAGTCTGTAGCATTAGGAAGATAGTCAGTACTTTTATGAAGAAGGGTGAGTATAGGAATTGGAAAAAAATTTCTTTAGCAATAGGGTTTCGATTAGAGAGTGAATGTAAATGTCAGCACAGGTGAAGAGTCAGTCACAATGATGAACTGGGGAAAATATGTAGGAAAGCAGATATCAATAGAGACATTACAAAATCAGGCAAAGTATAAAGTGAGTGATAGGATTAGATATTTTGAACAGGGTTGAGTTTAAATATATAATCTTAGGAAGAAACAAATATGTAGTCACAATTAGGATTGACATTTGAGAGCATTAGGCAAATTTCAGGTGGATGAATATTTCTCAGAATAATCTTGTGAATAGTTGATTATAAATCCACATAATAAACATGAATGAATTTAGGGAGTGTATATAAGACACATATATTTCATATTTTGAAAAATCTGGAGAGTGTATATATATATATATATATATATATATATATATATATATATATATATACACAAAACACACACACAGACAAAAAAGTAGCAAAATATATGTCAATCAAAATTCATTATAAAATATATATCATCCACAGATCTAAAAATATTAATTTTACTGAACATGGATTTATGTATAATGCTGTTCAACTAGCAAGCTCAACCATAGGTTGAATATCCAATTCCAACAAGTTTAGTAGGAGTGATCTCTTCTAACAATTTGTATCTGCCAAGTCAGCCACCTCACAAGAATGTACGTGTGGTACCAGGGAGGAATCTATATGTGCATATAAGAATACAGAGAAAGGGAGACAGGAATTCACATATTTGTTAACCTTAAAAATACATGGACAACTATTTCCACAATAAATTGACTAGATTCATAACTCCAACTCTGTATCATGCAAAAGAAAAGTACAACAATACACCAGGCCTACTCTGAACTGCTTGTATTTCGATTCTGTTTGGGTTATTTTTCTCCATCATATTAGAATTAGTAGTCAGAGTCTGGTCGGGTATGGGTTAGAGTCAGGGATTCAGTATTTTGAATGGAAAATAGAAAACTGAATCCAATGTTTATGCAAATATATGCTACAGAAAATTCTTCCCACTCTCCTCCAGAACAATGCCTTGACATTACCTTCGCCCCAAGTAAGACACAATTAGAAGAGAAGAGTTAGAAAATCTGTGAATACCTATCAGGAATGGAAAATGCTCCAGATTTCACATCTTTGGAGGCGGTAGAGGAGTTTCCAAAAGTAAGGGACAGGGTAAACACTCCACAAATATGGAGCTCTGCTGGCCTAAAGACTTTTTGAGAATCTGCCTTTAAGGTTGGGCACTTAAAATATATGTTGTTTTCAGGAGCTTTAGCTTTATTTGTAGTGAGACAATCAAAGCTCGATTTGCATCTATGTGACCTGGAGGACATGGTTATTTATTTTTCAATAAAAATGAGGCAGCAGTGCTGAATTCTCTCTTTGTAGGTAAACTGTGGCCACTGAGGGCTAAGTGTCTCCCCGTGTGGACTGTGAAACAACTTGGTCATCCTCCAATTATCGTGGTGTTTCTTGCTGCTGCACTGGGAGTTTGGAATTTGCTTCATTAAATACAACGAGTTCAAATGGGAAACAGTGCTGAAGGGAGTTCTGTCAGCTGTGGTGTGCAGGGTCTCCAGGAGAATGCACCAACCAGGGTTCTATCCCACGTAGCTTGCCCCCTTGACAATAGCAACATGATTCTGAACATTGCCCTAAAACCTCTCCATATAAAAATATGCCTTTACGTATATGGGTCTGATGGCTGCACCATGTCAGTCTCAAGCCATTTGGAAGCCAGTGGAAGATCCACATGGCCCCACCACAGATGTTTTATCACTCACTTGCGTAACACTTCTCTAGGCCCACTACTCACTAGGCTTCTACTTACCAGCATCTCTGTTCTACACCATTTTCCTGAAACCCAGTCAATCAAGGCCCTGTCTGGTATATTCATGATCATCAACAGGACATCAAAGGTCCTCCAGTGACATCTGGTCATGGGAATTTTAAAAATTTCATGGTAATTATCTAGCAATTTTTTACGGATGAAGTTGTAGGCACTGTGGTTTGCAATTCATTCAGGAACCATTAAAGGGTTAGGAAGCTAATTTCAGGGAAACTCTGGAGCACTCTCACAGGCAAGGCTACCCAAAGAGTGGCCAAAAAGTCACATGAAGCGAGGCCAATTGAGGTCTATAAAGCGAGGTCCATGTGTGTTTTGAATCTCAATAATGCATGCCAAGTCTTTCAGAATAAAATCATGTAATATCCTGGCTGAGATATGCAGTGTTCTGTGGAAAGCCAACCTGTGCCTAGATCTCAGGTTCCAATGGCAACTTCATGCCTGGCCACCTAAAATCCCAACACAATTCATGGCAATACTTCTCTCAGGTCAGTTCCAGAACTCAGTCTATAAGGAGAATCACACCAGATTTCAAGTCCAGGTGGACCCAGACAACTCTTCCAACCGCGACTCAAATGAAAACAATTAAAACCAAAATACTCCCTCATGGCCCTATTCTTCTTCCATATAGACACTAATCATAACCTCTTCCTGGAGTTTTCCATGAGTTGTGCAGCCCAAGAGAATGTCCAAAATAAGCTTCTTGCACCTCTTTTGCCTAACTTCAGGGTGGCCTGGGCACCCTTCCTGTGAATCAGGAGTGATCAAATAGGCCTGCCCTTAATACTGCTCCGCTTATCCAATTTGAGGCTCTCTGACTGTGGGGTCTAGATTCTTTATGTGAATTGGAGTCATGAGAAAAGCCAAGACAGTGTGCAAAATCAGCTCGCTTGCCCCTCATTTGCCTAAAGTCAGGGTGGCCTGGACACCGTTTCTGTGAACGAGGAGTGATCAAATAAGCCTGCCGTTAATACTTCTGTGTTTCTCCAATTTGACGCCTACTGATTTCAGGTATCAATTCTTTATGTGATTTGGAGTTATGCGAAAACCCAAGCACCTCTGCAAGGAATTGAAGAACTCATTTGACCCAAAGAATCCCTATTCTCACTTGATGGAGTTCAGGAAATTAACAGAGGAAGGCAAGAGACTTCATCCATAATGAATGATTTTTTTTTTTTTTGCCATTATGGCTTTGGACGCACACATGGGACCATTCTTTAGATCCATCAGGTGCTGAGAATCTAAGTCATAGACACAAACATGGCCAAGAGACTAATTCAGACACATACCTTCCCAAAGCAATTAAGCAAAGAGCCACAGGTGATGACATTCATTTCCATTTGAAAACTGTTTACTTCAGGCTTCACAAAGTGGTTGATTGAGGCAAAGAACTTCCTGACATTCAGTGCAAAACAACAATAAGTAAGCAAAAGGCCCAAAGCAGGGTTTCTCCACTGAGACTTTCCTGGTCACACTGATATCTGCATTTTCTGAGATGCTCGCCATTCTCTTCAGCTATCCAGTACATGGCCATGTCACAGAGTTTGGAGGTGGTACATATTTTGGACACAAATCCATGAGCCTATTCTGGATAGTGGCCAGAATTCAGGAAGAAAACAGCAACTTAGAAAGATAGCAGGTGTTGCACATCAAAAAGACAAGCTGCACTCCATTCATATATTGGGCAGGTTGAATTATGGGAAGATTTACACTAGACAGTACACATCCATTAATGCATTCTCTTTTCCAATATCTACAACAACGGACACAGTGGGATACACAGACATAGAAACACTTGCCTTGTCAAATGACTTACTAGAATCTGTCCACTCCAAACCAAACTAACCGCCTTTCCCATCTATTCTCAGAACATGAGACAAAACAATAAACCCATACCCACTCCCACAAAGGCACCTCCTTCCCCCAATTAGGTCTGTGACTATCCAGATTGTCCTCTGACAGGTGGGCCATACTATGTTCCCCTGAAATGGTCCGTCTTCTCTAAGATCTGGTGAAATATAAGTATGAAAACAGAAATCTAGGTATGATTTGAAGCCCAGAAGGGTTTTTCCCTTGATTGGGATACTTAGCTTTGAATTATGCTCTGCAAAGTTGTCTCAGATAATTCGATATACAATGGCATAGGACCTTTTACATTGGATGATTGAATGTAGAAGAGAACATCCAATCAAAAAGGGATAGTCGGTAGGATTAGGAAGATAGTCGGTAGGTTTAGAAAGAAGAGTGATTAAAGGATTTGGACCAAAAGTTCTTTAGCAATAGGGTTTCGATTATAGAGTGAATGTAAATGTCAGCACATATGAAGTGTCAGTCACTAGGATCAACTTGGGAAAATATGTAGAAAAGCAGATATCAATAGAAACATTATGAAATCAGGCAAAGTATAAAGTGAGTGATAGGATTAGACATTTTCAACAGGGTTGAGTTTGAATATATAAATTAGGAAGAAACAAATATGTAGTCACCAATAGGATTGACAATTGACAGCATTAGGCAACCTGGACATGGATGTTTTTAGTAATCCATGTACACTTTACATTTAGGCTTTGGTACAATCATAAATGTGACCTTTACATTTTTTTGTCCAGAATATTACTTTGATTAAATGTATATGTACATCAGGTGACATGAGTATGTCTTCCACCATTTCTGCGAGCAATATATTGAAGATGTAAAATTAGAATCGGGGGTACAAAGAGGTGTACCCTGTGTCTATGAATATAGAGATAAAGCATGAATAGACCCTAATGTGAATAAATAATATAACTTTTTTCAACTTTAAAAAATGAATTGATCTAATATCTGAAAAATTAAAGGAAATCGTATATTGATATACAATCATTCATTCCAACCAGGTATATATGTAATGGAAATATTTGTGTTTTGGTTTATCATGAAGAGTGTGTGAGTTTTGCTTCAAAATGATTATGGAAATTCAAAATAATGTGTTTGGAAAGAAGTCTCATGAAAAGACCAGTCAAGAAACCCTGACAATACATGTGTTCTGAAGCAAGAAGTGGTGAAAGTTGAAACAAATGCATATTAATTTGTGAACTTGTGGATGAAATGTATATCCTATGATGTGCAAAAACTGAAGAAATAATAATGTACCAGTGTCGAATACAAATGAATAAAGAATTACATATCATGTCCCATAGGAATCTACTTGCATTGATGTTAGACTGGGTCAGTTACTGTAGAATAATTAGGATTTGTATGCATCATTCCCTGAAGTTAGTTTTCAGTACTAGGAAACAAATATGTATTTCAGGTGGATGAATATTTCTGAGAATAATCTTGTGAAATGTTGATTAAAAATCTACATACATGAACATGAATGAATTTAGAGAGTGTATATTAGACACATATATTTCATATTTTGAAAAATCTGGAGAGTGTATACACACACACACACACACACAAATAAAAAACACTCACAGACATTAAAAAGTAGCAATATAAATGCTAATCGAAATTCATCAGTAAATATATATCATCCACAGATGCAAAAATGTTTATTTTACTGAACATGAGTTTATGTATAATGTTGTTCTACTAGGACGCTCCCTATAGGTTGAATTTTCAGTTCCAACAGCGTTTAGGAGGAGTGATCTCTTCTCACAATTTGTATCTGCCAAGTCAGCCACCTCACAAAGATGTACGTGTGATACCTGGTAGGATTCTATATATGCATATAAATATATAAGTGTGAATAGGCTAAAGAGAAAGGGAAACATGAATTCTCATATTTGTTAACTTTAAAAACACATGGAGATCTTTTTCTATTAAACATTGACCAGATTTATAACTCCTACCTTGTATAATGCAAAATGCAAGTCCAACTATACAACATGCCTCCAATGAACTGCTTGTATTTCTATAGGTTTGTGTTATTTTTCTCTATCATATTAGGATGAGTTGTCTGAGTCTAGTAGGTATGGGTTAGTGTCAGGGATTCAGTATTTCAAAAGGAAAATTGGAAATTGAATCCAATTTGTATGCAAATATATGCTGCACAAATATCCTCCCACTCTCATCCAGAACAATGCCTTGAAATTACCTTCACCCCAAGTAAGACACAGTTAGAGGAGAATAGATAGAAAATCAGTGAATACATATCTGGAATGGAAAATGCTCAGGAGTTCACAACCTTGGAGGTTGTAGAGGAGTTTCCAAAAGTAAGGGACAGGGTAAACACTCCACAAACATGGAGCTCTGCTGGCCTAAAAACTTTTAGAGCAACTGCCTCTGAGTTTGGGAACGTGAAAATTATGTTGTTGTCAGGAGAATTGGCTTCCTTTGTAGTGAGACCATCAAAGCTGGGTCTGCCTCTATGTGACGTGGAGGACATGGTATCTTATTTTCCAATGAACATGAGGTAGCAGTGTTGATTTTCTTCTTTTTAGGTAAACTGTGGCCTCTGGGGACTAAGTGTCTCCCCGTTGGACTGTGAAGCCATTTGGTCCTCCTCCACTTTTTGTGGGGTTTTTGCTGCTGAACTGGGAGTTTGGTATTTGCTTCATGAAATTCAAGAAGTTCAACTGAGACACAGTGCTGGAGGGAGTTCTGCCATGTGCGGTGGTTAAGAGTCTGCAGAAGAACGCACCAACCACGCTTCTATCCCTCAAAGCTTGCCACATTGCATCCTTGTCCATAGCAACCTGATTCTGAACATTGCCCTGAATCCTCTTCATATAACAAGATGCCTTTAATTACAAGGGTCTGCTGGCTGCTTCATGTAATCCACAAGCCATTTGGAAGCCAATGGAAGATCCACATTGCTCCAACAGAGATGTTTTATCACACTCCTGCCCACCAAAGCTCTAGGCCCACTTCCCAGCAGGCTGCAACTTTCTGGCACCTCTGTTCTACACCATTTTCATGAAACCCAGTCAAGCAAGGCACTGTCTGGTACATCCATGATCAGCAACAGGACATCCAAAGGTTCTCCAGTGCCACCTGGTCATGGGAATTTCAAAAATTTCATGGTATTTATTTAGACATTTTTCAAGGATGAAGTTGGAGGCACTGTGGGTTTCAATTCATTCAGGAACCAGTAAATGGTGAGCAAGATTATTTCAATGAAAGCTCTGGAGAACCCTCACAGGCAAAGCTTCCCAAAGAATGGCCAAAAGGTCACATTAAGCCAGGCCCATTGAGGTCTACAATATGAGGTCCATGTGTGTTTTCACTCTCAACTATGGCTGCCAAGTCTTTCGAATGAAATCATGTGATATCTTGGCTGAAATTCCCAGAGCTCTGTGGAAAGCCACTCTGGGGCTAGATCTCAGTTTCCAAGGGTGACTCTCATACATGGCCTCTTAAATCACAACACAATACATGGCAATACTTCTCTGAGATCAGTTCCTGAACTCAGTCTATAAGGGGAATCACACCAGAGTTCAAGCCCAGGTAGACCTTGTTATGTCTTCCAACTGTCACACAAATATCCACAATTAAATCCAAAACACTTCCACATGGCACTCATCTTCTTCCATTTACACAATCATCATAACCTCTGGCTGGAGGTTTCCATGAGGGGTGCAGCCCAAGACAGTGTCCAATATACCCTCCCTTGTCCCTCTTTTGCCTAAAATCAGGGTGGCCAGGACATCCTTCCAGTGAACCAAGAGTGATCAAATAGGCCTGCCATTAATATGGCACTGCTTCTCCAATTTGAGGCCTACTGACTGTGTGTTTTAGATTCTTTATGTGAATTGGAGTCTCGAGAAAAACCAAGCACTTATGGGCTAGCCTCTGCAGGGTTTTGAGGAACACATTTGAACCAAATGATCACTGTTCTCACATGATGGAGAACAGGACACTTACAGAGGAATGCGAGAGACTTCATCCACACTGACTGCTCTTTTGTCCATTTTCGTTTTGGATGCACACATGGGATCCTTCTTTAGATCCATCAGGTGCTGAGAATCTAAGCCACAGTCTCACACAGGACCAAAAGACTGATTCAGACACATCCCTTTCCAAAGCAATTAAGCAAAGAGCCACAGGTGATGCCCTTTCATTTCCATTTGAAAACTGTTTCTTTAGGCTCTACAATGGTGTGGCCTGAGGCAAAGGCCTTCCTGACATTCAGGGCAACAGAACAATTGATGAGCAAAAGGCCCAAAGCAGGGTTTCTTCACTTAGAATTTCCTGGTCAAACTGATATCTGAGTTTTCTGAGATGCTCCCATTTCTTTCAGCTATCCAGTACATGGCCATGTCACAGAGCTTGGAGGTGGTACATATTTTGGACACAAAACCATGAGCCTATTCTGGAGAGTGGCCAGAATTCAGGAAGAAAACCAGAACTTAGGAAGATTGTTGGAGTTGTCCACCCATAAGTCAAGCCTCAGTCCATTCATAAATTGGGCAGAATTCAGGAAGAAAACAGGAACTTAGGAAGATTGTTGGAGTTGTCCACCCATAAGTCAAGCTGCAGTCCATTCATAAATTGGGCAAGTTGAGTCTAGACAGGACACATCCAATGATTCATTCTCTTTTCTAATATCTAAAACCAAGGACACAGTGGGATACACAGACAAAGAAACACTGGCCTTGTCAAACGACTTACCAGAAACAGTTCACTCCAAACCAAACAAACCGCCTTTCCTACCTATTCTCAGAACATGAGACAAAATCTCAAACCCACACCCACACACACAAAGGAAGCTCCTTCCCCCAAGTAGGTCTGTGACTATTGGGAGTGTCCTCTGACTGGTGGGCCAAACTATGTTCTGATGAAATCGCCTGTCCTGTGTCACATATGGTCTCCTTGGCCAAATCTGTGAAGTTGTCACTAGCCAGCGGTGAGCCACTACCTGCTTTCTCAGGAAAGGCCCCTCTTTAGAGCTTTCCTGACATTTGTTCATCCTCACCTCAGTAGGTACCAAGAAAGACTGACTCTGTCCTTGGTAAATCCAAAAAATACGACCACTGGGACTGGGACTGAGACTGGCTCTGGGTGCCTGGCTTCCCGGATTCCAAGTTCAGAGAGTTCCATCACCAAGGAAGTGAGGTGAGATTACTTCCTTCAGGAATTCTTTGAGGTCATTGCCTTGGCAACCACTTTGTCCTAACTGTTGCTTACAATACTCCTATGAGATGGAGGCTGCCCTTTCTTCCTGTGACACTTTTACAAGTTAGAATGGTATATCAACCATAGGGACCCCGGAATAGCTCTCCACACATGCCTGGTTTGGTCTATCTTCTCTACATTAACAAGAGAGAGGCTTATTCAGACACAACCCTTCAGCCTGGGAAGGTTGTTTGCGATGGAAGATGACATTTGCTCTCTCAGGTCCTTCATAGCTGCCTACATCTTCTCCAGGGATCAAGTCTGCATGGACATTTGAGGTTCTCAGCAGGAGGAAGATACCCTACATTCCTGTATTGTAAGACGAACTCTGTCCCTGCTCTTCTGCAAAGTTAGATTAAGGTAAGAGTGTATGGTTAGGGTTAATAACATGTTCGATTTGGGTTACGAATCATTGCGAAGGATGATTAATAGTATTGGGAACCTGCGATATTTATAAGATTATAGAGGTGAAATATAAGTATGGAAACAGAAATCTAGGTAAGATTTGAAGCCCAGATGGGCATTAGGCCCTTGATTGGGATACTTAGCTTATAATTACGTTCTGCACAGATGTCTCAGATAAATCGATAATCAATGGCATAGGACCTTACACCTTGGATGATTGATTTTAGAAGAGAACATCCACTCAAATTGAGATAGTCGGTGGGATTAGGAAGGTAGTCAGTATCTTTAGGAAATAGAGTGAGTATAGGATTTGGGGCAAAAGTTCTGTAGCAATAGGGTTTTTGTTATAGAGTGAATGTAAATTTCAGCACATGTGAAGAGTCAGTCACATGATGAACTGGGGAAAATATGTAAAAAGGAAAATATCAATACAGACATTATGAAATGAGGCAATTATACAGTGAGTGATAGGATTAGACATTTTCAATAGGGTTGAGATTGAATACATAATCTTAGGAAGAAACAAATATGTCGTCACCAATAGGAATGACATTTGAAAGCATTAGGCAACCTGGACATTTATCGTTTTAGTAATCCATGTTCACTTTCCATTTAGGATTTGGTACAATCATAAGTGTGATCTTTGCATTTTGTGCCCAGAAAAATATTGTGATCAAATGTGTATGTAGATCATATGACATGAGTATTTCTTCCACCATTACTGGGAGCAATATTTGAAGACATATAAATTAGTATTGGGGGTACAAAGTGGTGTACCCTGTGTCTTTGAATATAGAGATAATGCATGAATAGACCATACTGTGAATAAATATTATAACTGGTTCCACTTTAAATAATGGATTGAATTGATATCTGAAAATATATAGGAAATCATATATTGACATACAATCATTCACTCCAACCAGTTATATATCTAATGGTAATCTTAGGGTTATTGTTTATCATGAAGTGTGTGTGAGTTTTGTTTCAAAAGTGATTATGGAAATCGAAAATAATATGTTTGGAAAAAAGTCTCATAAAAAGACCAATCAAGAAATATGGAGGAATTCATGTGTTCTGAAGCAGGAAGTGATTGAAAGTGAAACAAGTGCCTATAAATTTTCTAAATTGTGAATGAAATATATATCCTGTTATGTGCATAAACTGATGAAATAGTAATGTACCAGTGTTGAATAAAAGTGAACGTCAAAATACACATCATGTCCAATAGGAATCTACTTGCATTGATGTTAAACTGGGTCAGTTACTGTAGAAATATTAGAATTGCATGCATTATTCACCAAAGAGAGTTTTTTTTTATTTTTATTTATGGTTGTTCAAAACATTACATAGTTCTTGATATATCATATTTTACACTTTGATTCAAGTGGGTTATGAACTCCAATTTTTACCCTGTATACAGATTGCAGAATCACATCAGTTACACATCCATTGATTCACATATTGCCATACTAGTGTCTGTTGTATTCTGCTGCCTTTCGTATCCTCTACTATTCCCCCTGGCCTCCCCGCCCCTCCCCACTTCTCTCTCTACTCCCTCTACTGTAATAAATTTCTCCCCCTTGTATTATTTTTCCCTTTCCCCTCAATTCCTCTTGTATGTAATTTTGTATAACCCAGAGGGTCTCCTTCCAATTCCATGCAATTTCCCTTCTCCCTCCCTTCCTCCTCTCATCCCTGTTTAATGTTAATCATCTTGTCATGCTCTTCATCCTATCTGTTCTTAGTTACTCTCCTTATATCAAAGATGACATTTGGCATTTGTTTTATAGGAATTGTGTAGCTTCACTTAGCATAATCTAGGCTAATGCAATCCATTTCCCTGCAAATTCTATGATTTTTTATTTTTCAATGCAAAGTAATAATCCATTGTGTATAAATGCCACATTTCTTTTATCCATTTTTCTATTGAAGGGCATCTAAGTTGGTTCCACAGTCTTGCTGTTGTGAATTGTGCTGCTATGAACATCGATGTAGCAGTGTCCCTGTAGCATGCTCTTTTTAGGTCTTTAGTGAATAGACCAAGAAGGGCAATAGCTGGGTCAAATGGTGGTTCCATTCCAAGCTTTCCAAGAAATCTCCATACTGCTTTCCAAATTGGCTGCACCAATTTGCAGTCCCACCAGCAATGTACAAGTGTACCTCTTTTCCCACATCCTTGCCAGCACTTCTTGTTGTTTGACTTCATAATGGCTGCTAATCTTACTGGAGTGAGATGGTATCTTAGGGTGGTTTTGATTTGCATTTCTCTGACTGCTGGAGATGGTGAGCATTTTTTCATGTACTTGTTGATTGATTGTATGTCCTCATCTGAGAAGTGTCTGTTGAGGTCCTTGGCCCATTTGTTGATTGGGTTATTTGTTATCTTATTGTCTAATTTTTTGAGTTCTTTGTATACTCTGGATATTAGGACTCTATCTGAAGTGTGAGTAGTAAAGATTTCTTTCCAGTATGTAGGCTCCCTATTTACCTCTTATTGTTTCTTTTGCTGAGAAAAAACTTTTTTAGTTGAGTAAGTCCCATTTGTTGATTCTAGTTATTAACTCTTGTACTATAGGTGTCCTATTGAGGAATTTGGAGCCCAACCCCACAGTATGTACATCGTAACCAAATTTTTCTTCTATCAGACAGTGTGTCTCTGATTTGATATCAAGGTCCTTGATTCATTTTGAGTTAACTTTTGTGCATGGTGAGAAAAAGGGATTCAGTTTCATTTTGTTATATATGGATTTTCAGTTTTACCAACACCATTTGTTGAAGATGCTATCCTTCCTCCATTGCATGCTTTTAGCTCCTTTATCAAATATAAGATAGTTGTAGTTTTGTTGATTGGTTTCTGTGTCCTCTATTCTGTACCATTGGTCCACCTGCCTGTTTTGGTACCAGTACCATGCTATTTTTGTTACTATTGCTCTGTAGTATAGTTTGAAGTCTGGTATCGCTATACCGCCTGATTCACACTTCCTGCTTAGCATTGTTTTGCAATTCTGGGTCTTTTATTTTTTCATATGAATTTCATGATTGCTTTCTCTATTTCTACAAGAAATGCCTTTGGGATTTTGATTGGCATTGGATTAAACCTATAGAGAACTTTTGGTAATATCGCCATTTTGATGATGTTAGTTCTGCCTATCCATGAACAGGGTATATTTTTACATCTTCTAAGATCTTCTATTTCTCTCTTTAGGGTTCTGTAGTTTTCATTGTATAAGACTTTCACCTCTTTTGTTAGGTTGATTCCCATTTTTTTTTTTTTTAGGATATTGTGAATGGAGTGGTTGTCCTCATTTCCATTTCAGAGGATTTTTCACTGATATACAGGAATGCCTTTGATTTATGCGTGTTGATTTTATATCCTGCCACTTTGCTGAATTCATTTATTAGCTCTATTAGTTTCTTTGTAGAACCTTTTGGGTCTGCTAGGTATAGAATCATGTCATCTGCAATAGTGATAATTTAAGTTATTCTTTTCCTATTTATATGCCTTTAATTTCTTTCATCTGTCTAATTGCTCTGGCCAGTCTTTTGATAAGTATATTGAACAAAAGTGGTGAGAGCAGGCATCCCTGTCTTGTTCCAGATTTTAGAGGGAATGTCTTCAATTTTTCTCCATTCAGAATGACGCTAGCCTGCGGTTTAGCATAGATTGTTTTTACAATATTGAGGAATGTTCCTGTTATTCCTAGTTTTTCGAGAGTTTTGAACATAAAGGGATGCTGTACTTTGTCGAATGCTTTTTCTGCATCCATCTAGATGATAATATGGTTTTTATTTTTAAGTCTATTGATGTGGTGAATAACACTTATTGATTTTCGTATATTGAACCCTCCTTGCATCCCAGGGATGAACCCTACTTGATCATGGTGCACATTTTTTTGATATGTTTTTGTATCTGATTTGCCAGAATTTAATTTAAGATTTTTGCATTTAGGTTCATTAGAGATATCGGTCTTTAGTCTTCTTTCTTTGAAGTGTCTATCTGGTGTAGGAATCAGGGTGATATTGGCCTCGTAGAATGAATTTGGAAGATCTCCCTCTTTTTCAATTTTCTGAAATAGCCTGAGTAATTTGTCTGCAACACAAAGGTGAATGGCATCCTGAAATTACCTGTTCTATAGCTGAATGAGCTTCGATCAGTCAAAAACAGGGATGGTGACATCAGCTCTCCAAGATAGTGGCCGCTGGCTTCCTCTGTGGTCTGACCGGTGTGGAGAACCGAATTGGACCGCATCCTTACCCATCTCAAACAAAGAATTCAGCACTTAGCACAGTGATTGCATACCTGGCAGGAGCCCACAGAATCCACACCGCTGTATATTTGCATTGCTATCTCTTCGTTTCCCAGTGCGCGCCGCAGACTCTAGCCACAGACCGATTTCCTGAATAAGCAGCATGACGCTCCATGCGGACAAATCACTCGTGTTTGAGCTCGCGTAGCTGATCCTCGTGAGATGGAAATATGTCCACTAGGTTTTGGAGCACCCCAATTTTGCTGGAAATTTCTAACAAGATATATTTTAGCCGTTATAACTCGTCATTCTCCCGCACAGTGATGCGGTACATGGGGGTGATGCACGCCCTTCACCACCATCATATGATCCCCCGAAGTTAGTTTTCAGTACTAAGAAACAAATATGTATTTCAGGTGGATGAATATTTCTGAGAATATTCTTGTGAAAACATGATTATAAATGCCCATACATGAATATGAATAAATTTAGGGAGTGTATAATAAGAAAAATATACTTCATATTTTGAAAAATATGGAGAGTGAATATATATATATATATATATATATATATATATATATATACACTCACAGACATTAAAAAGTAGCATTATGTATGCCAATCGAAATTCACATGAAATAATATATCATCCACAGATCCAAAAATATTCATTTTAATGAACATGGATTTATGTTGTTCAAATAAGAAGCTCACTCATATGTTGTATTTTCAGTTCCAACAGCGTTTAGTAGGAGTGATCTCTTCTCACAATTTGCAGCTGCCAAGCCAGCCACCTCACAAAATGTACGAGTGATACCAGGTAGAATTCTAAATGTGCATATGAAAATACATGTGATGAATAGGCTACAGAGAAAGGGAGACAGTTATTCACATATTTGTTAACTTTTAAAACACATGGAGAACTATTTCAATTAAAATTCGCTAGATTTATAACACCTACCATTTATCATATGAAAGGCAAGTCCAACTATACACCATGCCTCCTGTGAACCTCTTGTATTTCTATTCTGTTTGGGTTATTTTTCTCCACCATATTAGGATTAGAAGTCAAAGTCTAGTAGGGTATGTGTTAGTGTCAGGGATTCAGTATTTTGAATGGAAAATTGGAAAATGTATCCAATGTGTATGCAAATATGTGCTACACAAAAAATTCCCACTCTCATTCAGCACAATGCCTTGACATTACCTTCGCCCCACATAAGACACAATTAGAGGAGAAGAGTTAGAAAATCTGTGAATACATATGTGGAATGAAAAATGCTCAGGAGTTCACAAATTTGCAGGTGGTAGAGGAGTTTCCAAAAGTAAGGGACAGGGTAAAAACTCCACAAACATGAAGTTCTGCCAGCCTAACATCTGGAGAAACTGCCTCTGAGGTTGGGCAATGAAATATATGCTGTTGTCAGGAGCATTAGTTTCATTTGTTGTGAGACCATCATAGCTGAGTCTTCATCTATGTGATCTGGATGACATGGATTCTTATTTTCCAATGAACATGAGGCAGCAGTGCTGAATTTTCTATTTGTAGGTAACCTGTGGCCACTGGGGTCTAAATGTCTCCCCTTGTGGACTGTAATTCCATTTGGTCATCCTCCACTATTCGTGGTATTTCTTGCTGCTGCACTGGGAGTTTGGTATTTGCTTCATGAAATACAAGGAGTTCAACTGGGACACAGTGCTGAAGTGAGTTCTGTCAAGTGTGGTGGGTCAGGTTCGTCAGGAGAATGCACCAACCAGGCTTCTATCCCACATAGCTTGCCCCATTTTCCATAGCAACCTGATTCTGAACATTGCCCTAAAACCTCTCCATATAACAATATGCTTTTACATATAAGGGTCTACTGGCTGCAAAATGTCAGTCACAATCCATTTGGAACCCAATGGCAGATTCACATGCCCCCACCACAGATGTTTTATTACACACCTGCCATCCACTACTCTAGTACAACTACTCAGCAGGATCCAACTTACTGGCATCTCTGTTAAACACCATTTTCATAAAACCCAGTCAATCAAGGCACTGTCTTGTATACTCATGATCAGCAACAGGACATTCAAATGTTCTCCAGAGCTACCCGGTGATGGGAATTTCAAAAATTTCATGGTATTGATCTAGCCAATTTTCAAGGATGAAGTTGGAGGCACTGTGGATTTCAATTCACTCAGAAACCATTAAATGGTGAGGAAGCTCATTTCAATGAAAACTCTGGAGAATTCTTACAGGCAAGGCTTCCAAAAGTGCCCAAAAGTCAGATTAAGCCAGGCCCATTGAGGTCTACAATGTATGTTCCATGTGTGTTTTGACTCTCAAATATGGCTGCCAAGTCTTTAAGAATAATATCATGTGATATCCTGGCTTAGATTCCCTGTGCTCTGTGGAAAGTCACCTTGGGCCTAGATGTCACTTTCCAAGGACAACTCTCATGCATGGCCATCTAAAATTCCAACACAATTCCTGGCAATAATTCTCTGAGATCAGTAAAAGAACTCAGTCTCTAAGGGGAATCACACCAGAGTGCAAGCCTAGGTGGACCCAGTGATCTCTTCCAACCGCCAGACATATGTCCACAATTAAAACCAAGCACTCTCACATGGCCCTCATCTTCTTCCACATAGACACTCATCATATCCTCTGGCTGGAGGTTTCCATAAGGGACGCAGCCCACGACAGTGTCTAAAATAAGCTCCCTGCCCCTCATTTGCCTAAAGTCAGGGTGGCCTGGACTCTCTTCCTGTGAACCAGTAGTGATCAAATAGGCCTGCCTTTAATATTGCTTGGCTTCTCCAACTTGAGGCCTTCTAGCTTTGGGGTTTAGATTCTTTAAGTGAATTGGAGTCATAAAAATCAAGCACCTATGGCCTAGCCTCTGCAGGGCTTTGAAGAACTCATTTGACCCAAAGGATCCCTATTCTCACTTGATGAATATCAGGAACCTACCAGAGGAAGGCAAGAGAGTTCATCAACAATATCTGATCTTTTTGCCATTTTGGTTTTGGATGCACGCATGGGATCTATCTTTAGATCCATCAGGTACTGAGAATCTAAGCCACAGCCTCACACAGGGCCAACAGGCTGATTCAGACATATCCCAATCCTAAGCAATTAAGCAAAGAGCCACAGGTGATGCCCTTTCATTTCCATTTGAAAACTCTTTTCTTCAGGCTTCACAAAGTGGTGGCTTGAGGCAAAAAACTTCCTGACATTCAACAGAACAATAGGTAAGCAGAAGGACCAAAGCAGGGTTTCTCCACTGAGACTTTCCTGGTCAACAGATATCTGAGATTTCTGAGATGCTAGCCATTTTCTTCAGCTTCCAGTACATAACAATGTCACAGATCTTGGAGGCGGTACAAATCTTGGACACAAAACCATGATACTATTCTGGAGAGTCGCCAGAATTGAGAGAGAAAACAGGAAATTAGGAAGCTTGTAGGTGTTGCCCATCCATAAGGCAAGCCAGAGTCCACTCATGAATTGGGCAGGATGAATTCTGGGAAGCTTTCTACTAGACAGAACACATCCATTGATGCATTGTCTTTTCTAATGTCTACAACAATGGACTCAGTGGGATACACACACACATAGGAACACTCGCCTTGTCAAAGGACTTAATACAAATATTCCACTCCATACCAAACAAACCGCCTTTCCTACCTATCCTCAGAACATGAGACAAAACCACAAACTCACACCCACACCCACAAACGCACCTCCTTCCCCCTAGTAGGTCTGTGACTCCCCGGAGTATCCTCTGACTAGTGAGCCATACTATGTTCCTCCAAAATGACCTCTCCTGTCTCAGATCATGTCTGCTTGGCCAACTCTGTGAAGTTCTCAAGAGCCAGCGGTGAGGCACTACCTGCCTTCTCAGGAAAAGCCCCTCTTCAGAGGTTTCCTGGCATTTGGCCTTCCTCACATCTGTAGGTACCAAGAAAGACTGACTCTGTCCTTGGTAAATCCAAACATGTCAGACCACTGGGACTAGGACAGAGACTGTCTCTTGGTGCCTGGATTCCTGGATTTCAAGTTCAGAGAGTTCCATCACCAAGGAAGTGAGGTGAGATTACTTCCTTCAGGATCTGAATTATGTCACTGCCTTGGCAACCACTTTGTCCTAACAGTTGCTTCCAAAATACTATGAGGTGGAGGCTGCCCTGATTTTCATGGGACACTTTCTCTAGTTAGAATGTTATATCAACCGTAAGCACCCGGGAACAGCTTCCACACAGGACTGGTTTGGTCCATGTTCTATACATTAAGAAGAGAGAGATTGATTCAGACACAACCCTTCATCCTGACCAGGATGATTGCCATGGAAGATGACTTTTGCTTTCTGAGGTAATTCATAGCTGCCTTCATCTTCACCAGGGATCACTTCTGCATGAACATTTGAGTTTCTCAGCAGGTGAACATCCCCTAGATTCCTGTAGTTTAATACACACACTGTTCCTGCTCTCCTGCAAAGTTAGTGTATGGTTAGGGTTAATAATATGTTCGATTTGGGTTAGGAATCATTCTGCAGGATGAATAAAGAGATTGGGAACCTGCGATATTTATAAGAATATATAGGTGAAATATATGTATGAAAACGGGAATCTAAGAAGGATTTGAAGCCCAGAAGGGCATTGAGCCCTTGATTTGGATACTTAGTGTTGAATTATGTTCTGTACAATTGTCTCAGTTAAATCGAAATACAGTGGCATAGGACCTTGTACCTTGGATGACTGAATGTAGAAGAGAACATCCAGTCAAAAAGGAATAGTCAGTAGGATTAGGAAGATAGTCAGTAGGTTTAGGAAGAAGAGTGAGTATATGATTTGGAATAAAAAGCTTCTTTAGCAATAGGCTTTCATTGGGAGAGTGAATGTAAATGTCAGCACATGTGAAGAGTTAGTCACAATGATGAACTGGGGAAAATGTGTAGGAAAGCAGGTGTCAATAGAGACATTACGAAATCAGGAAAAGTATAAAGTGAGTCATAGGATTAGGCATTTTCAACAGGGTTGAGTTTGAATACATAATCATAGGAAAAAACAAATATGTCGTCACGAATGGGAATGACATTTGAGAGCATTAGGCAACCTGGACATGGATGTTATTAGTTATCCACGTTCACTTTCCTTTTAGGCTTTTGTACAATCATAAGTGTTACATTTTTATGTTTTTTTTTGTTCAGAATATTACTGTGATAAAATGTATATGTAGATCAGGTGACATGAGTATTTCTTTCACCATTTTTGGGGGCAATATTTTGAAGACGTATACATTAGTATTAGGGGTACAAAGAGGTGTACCCTGTGTCTATTAATATAGAGATAATGCATGAATAGACCATACTATGAATAAATAACAAAACTGATTCCACTTTAAATAATGGATTGAATTGATATGTGAAAATATATAAGAAATCTTATATTGATATACAATCATTCATTCCAACCAGTTATATATCTAATGGTAATATTAGGATTATGGTTTATGAAGAATGGTGTTTGAGTTTTGCTTTATACGTGATGATGTTAAACAAACATAATGTGTTTGGAAAGAAGTCTCATGAAAAGACCAGTCAAGAAACATGGAGGGATACATGTGTTCTGAATCAGGAAGTGATTGATCGTGAAACAAATGCCTATAAATTTTCTAATTTGTGACAGAAATATATATCGCACGATTTGCATAAACTGAAGACATAGTAACGTACAAGTGTTGAATAAAAATGAAAGTCAAAATACACATCATGTCCCCTAGAAATCAACTTGCATTGATTTTAAACTGGCTAAGTAACTGTAGAAATATTAGGGTTTGTATGCACCATTCACTGAATTTCGTTTTCAGTACTAGGAAACAATATGTATTTCAGGTGGATGATTATTTCTGAAAATAATCTTGTGGAAAGTTGATTATAAATCCACAGATATGAATATGAATGAATTTAGGGAGTGCATAATAAGACACATATATTTCATATTTTGAAAAATCTAAAGAGTATATATATATATATATATATATATATATATATATATATATATATATACATATACATATATATATACACACACACGCAAAAGCACAGATATTAAAAAGTAGCAATACAGGAGATCCATTATGAAGGCAGGCATGGAGAAATCAAGTCTCTGATCTCTTCAGCTGCGCGGGCATAGGGAGTCGTAAACTGTCTAAATGCTGTTTGCTCAGAATCACTAGGCAATATTGACCTGTTGTGAATCTGGGGTGAACAGTCTGGGCCCCTCAGAACACACACAAAGCCCGGATTGGCTGCATTCAAGCTTAGATTCGTCTGGTTTTTGTGACTCAGCACTAACATTCCCGCTGAAATAACTAGTCGGGCTTTCTGAATTGAGAGTTAAAAGCCAACTGAGCCTTCATAGGCAGTGGCCACAGGATTGAAATGGGGCTTGGGAGAGATAGTCAGGACCCACCTGTTGCATTGGTCACCCAGCAAAGGGAACCAACGGTCACCATTTGAATGGGATACCACCATGGCAGAGAACTGACGTCACAGGCGGAGGAGATAACTTCATTGAAACCAGCGCGACAAGTGTGTAATCCCATTGCCATATCTCTCAACAACGCAGGGAAACCTCAAGGGCCCTTCCCACCTCTGCCGTAATGGCCCCTCCCAGCTCTCCAAGGAGCGCGATACCCAGACCTAGGGAATCAAGATTGGCTCGGGACTCGCGGCGTGGAATTCCCTGCTACCGCTCCCACCAGTGCTGACAATTGAGGTCTCTTACACCACCTACCGGGGCCATGGCTCCTGAAGGGCAAGCAAATTCGCTGGAGGTTCTCAGCCCCAAGCTCTACAAACTTATTGTCTGAGGAAGGCAAACAAGGAGAGTGTGCCCAGGCGTTCATGGAAACAGGGCTACCAGGAGCAGAGGCCTGGTTTGTAACCAGTATTGTGGTGAGCATCACAGGTGAGTGGGGCCTGGCTTGAGGAAGCACAAGAGAAAGCCCTAGGCACTCAGAATTGGAGACCCGCCCAGTCTGGGAGGAAGAGCTGCTGCACAGTGATTGGTTCTCACTTTTTGAGAGGAGAAGCTTGGCCCAGTGAGCACAGCTCCACCTACTGGAAGAGAAGTTATTTGAACTCTAGGACTGCATGTATTATTATTATTTTTTTATTTGTTTTTTTTTCTTTCATTTTCATTTTTGTTATTGTTGTTCTTTAACTTTTTAAATGTTTTTATTTTTTAATTTTTTTATTTTATTATTATTATTATTATTTTAAATTTTAATTTTCAATTTTTTAATCATCATCATTACTTAAAACTTTCTTTCTTTATTTTCTATTTTTTTCTTTTGTCTTTTCATTTCTTTTAATTTTTCTTATTCCCCCTTCCTTGAATTCTACCTGCCTACTCTCATTCTCTTTAGTGACTTCTCCCTTCCCTTCTAATATCTTTCCTCCCAAGCATCAAATAAATTTATAAGAGTAAGCAGTAACTCAGTAGTCAAACAGAAGAAGAAGTAACATGAGCAGCATATAAAAACAAAGAAGAAAAGGATTACGAACAATGAAGGACAGCCTAAATATTCAAGAGCACCTAGAGTCATCAGAAAAATGGTCATATAAAGAACTCAAGTAATACCTTAGACAGATGGAATGGAACCTTAAAGAGGATACGAGACAGCAAAAACAAACAGTGATAAAACGCATTGAAAATGAATTACATAAACAGATAAAATGAGAAATTAAGCATCTTTATCAGGAGATAGAGATTATTAGAAAAATCAAACAATAATTCTAGAAATCAAGGAAATGATAAACCAAATTAAAAACTCAATTGAGAGTATCACTAACAGAGTAGAGCAAGTAGAAGACAGAATGTCAGATAATGAAGACAAAATATATCATCTTGAAAAAAGTCTAGCCAACAAAGAAATGCTGTAAAAAATTATGAGAAAACATTCAAGAGATGTGGGATAACATAAAAAAAACAAACTAATGAGTCATATGGATAGAGGAAGGTACAGAGATTAAAACCAAGGGAATGAGAAACCTGGTGAATGAAATAATTACAGAAAACTTTCCAGAAATAAAAATGGAAACGGATAAACAAATTGTAGATGCTTACAGGACACCGAGCACACAAAATCACAGTAGACCAATGCCAAGACACATTGTTATAAAGATATCCAATATACAGAACAAAGAGAAAATATTAAAAGCTACCAGAGAAAGGAGGCAGATTACAATCATTACAATCAGGGGTAAACCAAAAAGTTTAACAATGGATTTTTCATCATAGACGCTGGAAGTGAGAAGATCCTGGAACAACGTACTTCAAACACTGAAAGACAATGGATGCCAACCAAGAATTATGTATCCAGCAAAATTAAGCTTAAGATAAGACAATGAGATAAAAATATTTCATGATAAACAAAAGCTAAAAGAATTTCAGCCAGATAACCAGCATTGCAAAGCATCTTGAGCAAAACACTACACGAGGAAGAAATGAAAATCAACAACAAAAACCATCAGTGAGAAGTGCCTCAGTAATGACAGAGGGAAGAGGAAAAGCAAATCATGGAGAATCAAACTAATTAAAAAATATATATATAAAAACATGGGTGGCAGTACAAACCATATATCAATAGTAACTCTAAATGATAATGGCTTAAACTCTCGAATAAAGTGACATTGGCTTGTAACTTGAAATAAAAAAAAAAAATCCAACAATATGTTGCCTCCAAGGGACACATCTGAATGGAAAAGACATACACAGGCTGAAGGTGAAAGATTGGGAAAATTTATACCATGCACACGGTCCTCGAAAGCAAGCAGGGGTGGCCATCCTCGTATCGAATAAAATCGACCTCAAGACTAATTTAATCAAAGGGATAAGGAAGGACTTTATATACTGTTAAAAGAAACCATTCACCGACAAGACATAACAATTATCAATATTCACGCAGCAAATAATGGTGCTGCGACGTTCATAAAACAATTTATCCTCAAGTTCAAGAATCAAATAGACCACAATACAATAATTATGGGTGACTTCAACTCACTTCTCTCACCATTGGACAGATCCTATAAACAAAAGTTGAATAAAGAAACTATAGAACTCAATATCACAATCAATACCCTATACTTAACTGACATATATAGAATATATCAACCATCATCAAGTGGATATACTTTTTTCTCACCAGCACATGAATCCTTCTCAAAAATAGACCATATGTTATGCCATAGGGCAACCCTCAGTAAATATAAAGGGGTGGAGATAATACCATGAATTTTTTGTGATCATAATGGAATGAACCTGGAAACCAATGATAAAGAAGGAAGAAAAAATCATACATCACATGCAAAATGAAGAATATGTTACTGAATGATCAATGGGTTACAGAAGACATAAAGGAGGAAATCAAAAAATTCTTAGAGATAAATGAAAATACAGACACAACATATCAGATTCTATAGGACACAATGAAAAGAAGTTTTAAGAGGTAAATTCATCGCCTGGAGGTCATTCCTCAAAATAGAAAAACAAACAAACAAACAAATGAGCTCACACTTCATCTCAAAGCCCTAGAAGAAGAAGAGCAAAACAACAGAAAATGTAGCAGAAGGAAAGAAATAATTAAAATCATAGCGAAATTGAAACAAAAGAAACTATTGAAAAAATTAACAAAACTAAAAGGTGCTTCTTCAAAAAGATAAATAAGATCGACAGACCCTTAGCCATGCTAACGAAGAGAAGAAGAGAGAGAACTCAAATTACTAACATACGGGATGAAAAAGGCAATATCACAACAGATGCTACATAAATACAGAAGAAAATTAGAAATTATTTTGAAATTCTGTATTCCAATAAAATAGAAAATAGTGAAGACATCGATAAATTTCTTAAGTCATATGATTTGCCCAGACTGAGTCAGGAGGAAACACACAATTTAAACTGACCAATATCAATGGATGAAGTAGAAGAAGCAATCAAAAGACTACCAACCAAGAAAAGCCCAGGAACGGATGGGTATACAGCAGAGTTTTACAAAACCTTTAAAGAAGAATTAATACCAATACTTTTCAAGTTATTCAGGAAATAGAAAAACTGGAAGCTCTGCCAAATTCATTCTATGAGGCCAACATCACCCAGATTCTGAAACCAGACAAA